>NC_142064.1:255843549-256007161 GCF_059756535.1 Pantherophis guttatus | reverse complement strand
AAAACAATAAACCAAACAATTAAAAAAACATGTAAAAAGAATTAGGCCAGCCCGGCTTGTTGGAAAAGGAAGGTTTTAAGGGCACGGCGGAAGGCACTGAGGTCATGGATTCTCCTTATCTCAGGGGGCAACTGATTCCATTCCATCCCATCCCATCCCATCCCATCCCATCCCATCCCATCCCATCCCACCCCATCCCATCCCATCCCATCCCATCCCACCCCATCCCATCCTATCCTATCCTATCCTATTCCAGTCCAGTCCAGTCCAGTCCAGTCCAGTCCTGTCCTGTCCTGTCCTGTCCTGTCCTGTCCTGTCCTGTCCTGTCCTGTCCTATCCTATCCTATCCTATCCTATCCTATCCTATCCTATTCTTCTACTGTATTCCATTCTTTAGTTGCATTTGCATGCTTTCGAACTGCTAGGTGGGCACTTGCTGGGCGAGGACGAGAGCTCACCCTGTTGCAACATGTGATGCTGCTGGCCACATGACCACGGAAATGTCTTCGGACAGTGCTGACTCAATGGCCTTGAAACGGCCCCCTATAGTCAGCAACGACTAGCGAGTAAAACAACATGCCCGCAAGAACTCCTTTACCTTTTTACTTACAAACCTTGCTCTGTTCTATCCATTTTTGCTGCCCTCCACCATCAAACATCTCAAGCATGGTCTTGGGCCACCCAAGGTTACCCATCTCCTGTTCTATTATGGAAAAGAGTGATCAATATAATAAAGAGTGATAAATGAGTGATACTTAATAAACACATTCTTCTTTGGGGAGGGAATATCAGGGTGCTTGGTAAGCAACTCCCTCCCTTAATTTCACAAAACGAGAGAGGGAGCTTTGCTTTCACTTATGGGCGTATCCAGAAGAGGCAAGCATCGCCTTGTTGCATTCTTTCACACCAATCCACTTCCCAGGATAAACAACTTGTATGATTCAAACCGGCCCTTGAGAAGACTCGGCAGCTTTCTTTCCTCAGCCTTTGGGATTGGTGATGATCATCGCAGCATTGATGCCCTGCAGTTTCTGAGTATACAGTTTTTCTAATTTCTGTTTGAAAGATCCTTCCTACAAAGCAAGTCTACCAAGAATACAGAGCTTGAAAAAGACCCGGAAAAAGGCAGTTCGTTCAAAATGCAAAAAGTCCATTTAAAAAACAACAACGTTATTCTTCATAAAAGTGAAATACAGAAAAATATAATACCCCCACGAAGGGAAATAATAGTGACGATACCATGAATTAAAGAATAAAAAAAATTAAAGCTAAGATGTGTTTGTAGAGATCCTCGGTCATCCAGGGTTGTCCCAAAGGTGCTTTTTTTCAGGAGGCAACTGGATTTTCTTGGTTTTCCTTTTGAAGACATTTCACTTCTCATCCAAGAAGCTTCTTCAGCTCTGAGTTGAAGAAGCTTCTTGGATGAGAAGCGAGACGTCTTCAAAAGAAAAAAAAACAAGGAAGTCCAGTTGCCTCCTGAAAAAAAGCACCTTTGGGACTAAGACGTGTTATGTTGGTTTTTTAAAAATCCATACAACATTCCTTTGGTATCAAATAAAATTAATCCTTTTCATTATTTACACTTATTTATATTTACTTGTTTACTTACGCACTTGCTTATTTGTTTGTTTGTTTGTTTGTTTGAGTTATTTTTGGAAATAACTCAATGTGGAGAACATATCCAGCACTCCTTCCTCCCGAACAACAACCCTGGGAAGTGGGTTGGGCTGAGAGAGAGTGACTGGCTCAGTCACCCATCTGGCTTTCATGGCTAAGCCAGGACTAGAACTCACAGTCTCCTGGTTTCTAACCTAGTACTTTAACCGTTAGACTCTCATTTTTGGTATAAAATAAGTATAGTACAAAATAATATACGTATAAAGTGGTACATGAGATTCTGTCTATAAATAAATATACATATCCCTCTATCTGTAGAATGGTGGGAGAAAGGATTAATTCATAGATTTGAATAGAGTCTCTGAAATCCAGACAGCATACTAAAAAGCAGAGACATCACCCTGCCAACAAAAGCGTGTATAGTCAAGGCTATGGTTTTCCCAGTTGCAATGTATGGCTGTGAAATTTGGACCATAAGGAAGGCTGAGAGCCAAAGAACTGAGGCCTTTGAACTATGGTGCTGGAGAAGACTCCTGCGAGTCCCTTGGACTGCAAGGCAATCAAACTGGTCAGTCCTAGAGGAGATCAACCCTGACTGCTCTTTAGAAGGTGAGATCCTAAAGATGAAACTCAAATACTTTGGCCACCTAATGAGAAGGAAGGACTCATTGGAGAAGAGCCTAATACTGGGAATGATTGAGGGCAAAAGAAGAAGGGGACGACAGAGAATGAGGTGGCTGGATGGAGTTACCAAAGCAGTCGGCGTGAGCTTAAATGGACTCCAGAGGATGGTAGAGGACAGGAAGGCCTGGAGGAATGTTGTCCATGGGGTCATGATGGATTGGACATGGCTTCTCTACTAACAACAACAACAAAATATATATTATGGTAGTATTTTGGTCACTGTTTTAGTTTTACCTTTTTTAAAAAAACTAAAGATTGATTTTTTTTCTGTAAGATTATCCTTTTGTACATATAGTTTTATATATGGTTTTAGTTATTTAATCCATCATCCATCTGATGAGCTTCATCCTTCACCAGCCCCAGTTTAGTCACTCAAACCGGGCAAGGAGGAGCAGTTACAACTGATTTCAGCACTCCTTTCTGGTCTGTTCCTATCCAAGGACATGCCTCCTGGCAGTCGCATGCACAAACCCTCTGAGATTTTTGGTCACCCACAGCAACCAAAAACTGACTAGATTGGGTTGAACAATCACATATATTATTCAAAAACTTGCGAAAGAAGATAGGTTTCCTCATACCTCCCATTGATGATAATTAAGGGGTGGATGGAATGAGCGCCGTTGCACAATTTTCCAACCAGGCATCAGTGTTCAAGCTGCTCCAACATAGATTGCTAAAGATCCATTCTGCAACACCAATTTAAAAAAAACAAAAGTTTATTCGTTCATTTTTTGGAAGCTTTATTTTCTTTTTTTTGCACCCAAGACGTTGCAATAAATAGGATTTCAGAGTAGCATATATAGTCCTTCTTTTCAGTCATACACAGCTGGAATGCTGGAATCCTGATGTGTTCCATCTAGCATGGGAAATTGGTTATGTCTTTTGGTCATATAGATGAATTTTCCAGTGCTATATATGTTGTTTGTATAGCATTATTTCTTTTTATTGTATTGTATTGTTTGCAACCCAATTTATAGAGACTGTAGACCATAGGTGTCAAACTCATGAACCGCAGGCCAGATGCATCATGCCACCCCCACACCTGGTTTAGCAAAGGGGGAAAAAAGTTGTGATATGTCACGTGACGACAACATGTCGTGAGTTGGACACCCCTGCTGTAGACTATCATTTGTAATTGGAGCATCATGTTTGATTATCAAGGTAGTCCTTCACATAGGATGACAACAATTGAGGCCAACATTTCTGTTGCTAAGCAAGACAATTGTTCGAAATTGAATTTTGCCCAACTTTATGACCTTTCTTGCCATAAGAAACCGAATCGCTGCAGTTGTTAAGTTTGTTAAGTCAAGGGAGGAAACCAAATTCACTTTACAAATTCAACTGTAAAGTGAATCTGGCTTCGCCATTGACTTTGCTTGTCAGACAGTTTGCAAAAATTGATCACATGACCCCGGGACATTGCAACTGTCAACAACTACTTCAGCTTCAACCTCAATAATACACGGGCAAACAATAGATACAAACTCAACCGCTCCAAACTCGATTGCAGAAAATATGACTTCAGCAACAGAGTGATCAACATCTGGAAGGCTCTACCCGACTCCATTGTTACAGCCTCTAACCCCCACAGCTTCAACCTTAAACTGTTTACCATGGACCTCACCCCATTCCTAAGAGGTCCGTAAAGGGGGCATGCATAAGCGCACCAGCATGCCTACCGTCCCTGTCCTACTGTCCCCATTTATTTCTCCTCATTTCCTGTGTTCATGTCCATGTTTATACTTATACCTGTTATCTTGTACATGTTTGACAAACTAAACAAACAAACAAGCAAACTGTAATAAATACATGCCAGTTGTCAAGTGTCTGAATTTTGATCACATGACCAATGGGGATGCTGCAATGGTCTTAAGCGTGAGAAGTGGTCATAAGTCACTTTTCTTTGGTGCTGTTGTAACTTTGAATGGTTACTAAACAAATGGTTGTAAATCAAGGAATACCAATATGCACCATCAACTTGGTATCAACTCTTATTTATTATTTATTATTTATTATTTATTATTTATTTATTAATCAAATTTCTATACCGCCCTACTCCCGAAGGACTCAGGGTGGTGAACAGCCAAGATAAAATACAAATAATACAAATATTAAAAGTCCCTTAAAATTATTAAATATTTTGGCCGAAACACAGATTAAAACACCCAATTTATAAAGTCAAACGAATTAAAAATTTAAAAGAGGAGAGTTAGGCCAGGCCAGCCTGCTGAAATAAAAAAGTTTTGAGAGCACGACGAAACGTGCATAGGTCCGGGATCCTCCGTATCTCTGGGGGGAGCTCGTTCCAGATGGTAGGTGCCCCCACAGAGAAGGCTCTCCCCCTGGGGGCCGCCAGTCGACACTGTTTGGCCGACGGCACCCTGAGAAGCCCCTCTCTATGGGAGCATACTGGTCGGTGTGAGGCTATTGATAGCAGAAGGCGGTCTCGTAAATACCAATTACACTGATTTTCTTTCATGACAATTGCACTGATTTTCTTTCATGACAATCTGTCTCCAACCAATTCCTTCAGGTCTTTCAATGATGCACACACTATAATTGAGCCATCCATCATTGTCTTCTCTTCCCTTTGCACTTTCCTGTGTGCTTCATCTTAGCTTGGTGCATCTGGAGGAGAAGAACATTCATGTGCGAATGCTGTTTGTTGATTTTAGTTTGACATTCAACACAATCATTCCTCAGCATTTGATGAACAAACTGGGCCTATTAGGTTTTAATACTCCTTTATGGAACTGGATACTCAATTTCCTTATTGACAGGCCTCAGTTTGTGCGAGTTGGAAGAAAAGTTTCCAACTCCATTTCCTTGAGTATGGGTTCCCCACAGAGCTGTGTCTTGAGCACACTACTGTTCACCGTGATGAATCAAATTGTGAAGTATGCGAATGACATGGCAGTGGTGGGTATTATCTGGGATGATAGTGAAGATGCTTATAGGGAAGAGGTGAAGGCTGGGGTGGACTAGTGCAATAAAAGTAACCTGGTTCTAAATATTAATAAAACCAAGGAGATAATTATAGATTTTAGAAAGAATCGGCATACTCCACTCAGTATCAAGGATGCAGCTGTACAGGTGGTCAACAGTATTAAGTATCTGGAGGTGCAGATAACTAACAATCTGAGTTGGTCTCTCCACAAGTGATCCTTAGTGAAGCATGCAAACCAGCATCTGCATTTTCTGCGTCAGATGAGGAGAGCGCATCTTTCTCCTCCTGTCCTGGTCACATTTTACAGAGGCACGATTGAGAGGCGTTTTAACAAACTGCACCCCTGTTTGGTTTATTGGTAGCAGTGCCTCAGATAAAAAGTCCATACAGAAAGTGGTATGGATAACTGAGAAGATTGGTTCTAGCTCCCTGTCATTTAGGATACTGCTTATAGGCACTATGGGCTTAGAGCTCAAAGCATTGTTAGAGACCCCACACACCCACTTTATGGTCTGTTTCTGTTGCTCCCCTCTGGGAGGAGGTTTCAAAGCATTTCTAGCAGGACTATCAGATTCTGTAACATCTTTGCTCCCTATGCCATCCGTCTGGTAAATTTGCAAGATTCATTGGTCTCACCATGTACATCTATCAATCTGAACTAGACTGTGTTGTTTTTCTGTGACATATAATTTTTGTGGGTATGTGGGTATATGCATATTTATTTATTTATTTATTTATTGTCATGTTTATGTAGTGTATATTGGAGATGGTGACCCTTTGAGAGCTGTATGCAATGGAATTTCATTTTAATGTATGCTGATTAGTGTACATTTAAAGTGACAATAAAGTTATTATCCTTTCCTTTCCTTTCCTTTCCTTTCCTTTCCTTTCCTTTCCTTTCCTTTCCTTTCCTTTCCTTTCCTTTCCTTTCCTTTCCTTTCCTTTCCTTTCCGGTCCTGTCCTGTCCTGTCCTGTCCTGTCCTGTCCTGTCACTTTTCCTAGCATTATAGATTTCTCCAGAGAGCCAAGTTGTTGTATAACATGTCCTAAGTAGGGTAATTTAAACCTGGCCATTTTGTGCTTTAAAACTGAGAACCTGTGGTTGATTTATCCAATGATATATTTCTTTGTTTTCTTATCTATCCATGATATTCTGAGGAGACACCTCCACCAAAGCAGAAAGTGTCTCTTCTTATCCTGAATCTTCAAAATCCAACTTTCACTTCCATAGAGTGTCATAGATCCATGATCTGACACATCCCAGTGCATGACTATCTTTTCTACATGGCTGGTCTACCAAAAACTATTGTGTGGCATGCTTCTTTACTGCATGTTCCTTTTCTGTTGACAGTTGATTGCACAAGGCAGAATTTATTTGCCTCTTCAATTATGTTCAGTGTGATTGCTAAGGCTGTACCTGTTGCTACATCTGTTGTGATTAGTTTACTCTCCTTTCTATTTATCTTAGACTCATTTCTTCACTGTTACTAACTTTTATTACTAGACCATGCAGCTATTAGAGTAATGTTATCAGCATAGCACAGGATATTGTTTCTTCCTTCAGTTTTAAATCCATGCTTATCATCTTCCGATCCAGCTTTTGTTAATATATATTCAGCATGTGGGATGAATACATAAGAGGAGCCTTGTCACAGCCTTGTCACATCCCTTTGGCAACTTGTGGCCAGTCTGTTTCACCATCTTCCACCTGTAATTGTGGTTTCCCAATCTGTGTGCAGACTATGCATGGAGACACCCTCCAAACTTCTCCCACAAAGTCAGAAGGGGAGGGGGGGGAAAACCTCAACAGGCTTCTGTCCAAGTTGTGATGCGAAGGATGTCGACCATTTTAAATGCACCAAAAACAGAGGAGGAGAATAGAATAGAATAGAATAGAATAGAATAGAATAGAATAGAATAGAGTAGAGTAGAGTAGAGTAGAGTAGAGTAGAGTAGAGTAGAGTAGAGTAGAGTAGAATAGAATAGAATAGAATAGAATAGAATAGAATAGAATAGAATAGAATAGAATAGAATAGAATAGAATAACAGAGTTGGAAGGGACCTTGGAGGTCTTCTAGTCCAACCCCCTGCTTAGGCAGGAAACCCTGCACCATTTCAGAGAAATGGTTATTCAATATCTTCTTAAAAACTTCCAGTGTTGGAGCAGTCACAATTTCTGGAGACAAGTTGTTCCACTGATTAATTGTTCTGTCAGGAAATTTCTCCTTAGTTCTAAGTTGCTTCCCTCCTTGATTGGTTTCCACCCATTGCTTCTTGTCCTACCCTCAGGTGTGAGGAGAATAGTTTGACTCCCTCTTCTTTGTGACAGCCCTTGAGATATCGAACACTGCTATCATGTCTCCCCTAGTCCTTCTTTTCATCAAACTAGACATACCCGGTTCCTGCAACCATTCTTCATATGTTTTAGCCTCCAGTCCCCTAATCATCTTTGTTGCTCTTCTCTGCATTATTTCTAGAGGCTCAACATCTTTTTTACATTGTGGTGACCAAAACTGAATGCAGTATTCCAGGTGTGGCCTTACCAAGGCACTATAAAGTGGTATTAACACTTCACATGATCTTGATTCTATCCCTCTGTTTATGCAGCCTAGAATTTTGTCCACTCGAGCTTTGACAACACAAAGTCCCATACAGATTATGGTTTTTACACCCAGACCAATCACTGTTATACAGTTCCAGAATTCCTTTATAGCATGTGTTTTCTCCATGGCCATTCCTTGGCTTCTTTCTGGTACACACCTTGTAGGGGGGATGGACAGCATTAAAAAAAACCTAAACTAAACTACCTAACTAACCAAATAAATAAATAAATAAACTAGTGGCTATGTAAGTTAGTGATCTCCTTGGTCATCTGCTGTCTATTTATTTATTAAACAAATTTATATAGCCTCCCAACTCCCACACAGTGGCTAGACAGGGAGGAATCCCATTTGTCACCAAATATGATCATAATATTCTTTCGGAATACAGCTGTATTTAATTTAGGTAACAACCCAACCGACAGATAACAAGCATTGGGAAGACATCATGCCAGCAGAAGCTTTAAAAAAGTTTCCTCCTGCTTCAACCTGTGGCCATGAGGGCAGATAGCCAGTTGTTCAATTATTTGAATACCACCATGTGTGTATGTGTGTCTGTGAAATTTTAATCAACATGTCAGTGAAGGAGTACCATATTTCACTGTAATCATACTTAATCTGTGAGAGCCATTTTGGCATAGAGGTTCAATGTACTGCACTAAAATCTTAAGACACTGAGTTCCAGTCCACCCTTTGGTATGAAAACTGGCTGGTTGACTTTGGGCTAGTCACTCACCCAGCACAATTTCATTTTCATTTGTAGTGAAATAGGAGGCCAGACATTATGTACACCTTCTTGAATTGCACACAGTAAATTGTGCAATGGCTCAGTGGTTAAAAGATGCTGAGCTTGTCAGCTGGAAAGCTAAAGTCCAGATTTGAGACCCAAGCACTATGCAACAGTATGAACTCCCATTACTTGCCCCAGCTCCTGCCCACCTAGCAGTTCGAAAGCATGCAAATGTGAGTAGATTAATAGGTACCACTTTGGTAGGAAGGTAACAGCATTCTGTGCCAGTGGTGGGATCCTACCGGTTTCTTTTTTTAAAAATTTTGATTTATATGCCACCCTTCTCCGGAGACTCAGGGCGGCTTACAATGCATTAAGCAATAGCCTTCAAACTTTTGTATATTTATACAAAGTCAGCTTATTGCCCCCACAAACTGGGTCCTCAATTTCCCTATCTTAGAAAGGATGGAAGGCTGAGTCAACCTTGAGCCTGATGAGATTCGAACTTACAGTAATTGCAGACAGCTGGTGTTAATCACAATGCTATCAGTCTGCTGAGCCACCAGATGGCTGAGCGTGCACTTCACTCACTTTCTGTGAATTAAACACAACAGATTGTTGACAGATGGCTTTGAAGATTAATTTTGCAGTTTGGACCAATTATTAACTGGTTTTTTTTAAAATATACAGTAGATGGATGGTAGGTCAAATTGGTTGATTGATAATAGATTTCTATAATTGTGGTTTTTTTAATGTTATATAGCAATTTTGCAAATATAGATTTAGAGGTTTATAGCTTATGGACCTGTTTTGCAATGGGTGTGTGTTAATTGTTCCTGAAATATATTTATCAGTGTTCAACCAGGGTGGACATTTTGTATATATGCTTGATATTTTGTTTTATATACTTTTTTTCCTTCGTTTTTGTTTTTGTATTGTAATTTTTTTTCTTTTTTTCTTGATTTTGTACTTTAACTTTGGAAATAAATAAAAATCCATGTCAAAAAAATTAATACTGTTTTGGGACATATTTCTGGCTTCTATGCTATCAGCTATCCTAGCCAGTTTTGAGTTGCCTTAAAATATGATCAACATTTTTCTATCACTTCATCCAAGCCATTAGTTAACATGCTGAAGAATATTGAGCCGAAGATTGAACATGAACATATCTCATTTAGTGCTTCACGCACCAATTTGTAGTCTGAGCCAGCTGTAGATCTACCGATTACATTTGTTCATCCTGTCCATTCTTCAGTAGCTTGCAAATTAGGATACGGTGAAATAATCAAAAATGCTTTTCTGAAATCAAATTACTGTATATTATGATTATCAGCATTCCCACAAGGGTTAAACATCGAGTATTGATATGACAAGAATTGTTGATGAGAAATTCATGTTCTTCTATCTCAATGGAACTGCATCTACATGGAGGAAAGTATGCAGTGGAATACCCCAAGGCTCTGTTTTAGGCCCAGTACTCTTCAACATCTTCATCAATGATTAAGACGAGGGAATAGATGGGGAACTCATCAAATTTGCAGACAACACTAAGCTAGCAGGAATAGCCAACACTCCAGAAGACAGAGTTAAAATACAGAAAGATCTTGACAGACTTGAACATTGGGCACTCTCTAAACTAAACGACTAGCAATCTTAGGGAGCCAAACTACTCTGAAATAACATTGTAGACTCCCTGGCTTTCATATACACTAAATAAAATAATAATTTTATATATATATATATATATATATATATATATATATATATATATATATATATATATGTGTGTGTGTGTGTGTGTGTGTGTGTGTGTGTGTGTGTGTGTGTGTGTGTGTGTGTGTAAAAAGTTAAAATCTCAGGTGTTTTCCCGCGTCATTAAAAGTCTGTTAGTTGAAATGCTTAAAATCCTGGCTAAAATCCCAGCTTAAAATCCTCCAAAATCCCAACAAACACTTTGTAAGGTCTTTTGAAACTCTGGCTAAAATCCTAACCAACACTTCAAAAGTTTTCTTTTTTGACAACGTTTCGGCAAGCTCTCTAACTTGTCATCATCGGGCCCCTACTTTCAGTTTAGAAACTGTGGGTATACTGTGAGATTTTAAGCTGGGATTTTAGCCAGGATTTTAAGCATTTCAACTAACAGACTTTTAATGACGTGGGAAAACACCCGAGATTTTAACTTTTTACATACACACACCTGCGAAAACTATATATATAATATAAATAACTCAAAGAAGTGAACATATTTAATATTTGCTCCTCCTTCTATTTTCCCCACAATAACAATCTTGTGAGATGGGTTGAGCTGAGAGTGAGTGACTGGGCCAAAGCCACCCAGCCGGCTTTCGTGCCGAAGGCAGGATTAGAACTCATGGTCCCCCAGTTTCTAGCCTGGTTCCTTGACCACTAGACAAAACTGGTTCTCATAGTCTGCCTCTGAGCATCGAGAAGACCACAGGTTGAAGCAGGAGGAAACTTTTTCAAAGCTTCTGCTGGCATGATGTCTTCACAATGCTTGTTATCTGTCAGTTGGGTTGTTACCTAAATTAAATACAGCAGTGTTCTGAAAGAATATTATGATCATGTTCGGTGACAAATGGGATTCTTCCCTGTCTAGTCACTGTGTGGGAGTTGGGAGGCTATATAAATTTGTTTAATAAATAAATAGTGGTGTTGACAGCAGATGACCAAGGAGATCACTAACTCACATAGCCACTAGTTTATTTATTTATTTAGTCGTGTATGGGACTTTGTGTTGTCAAAGCTCGAGTGGGCAAAATTCTAGGCTGCATAAACAGAGGGATGGAATCAAGATCATGTGAGGTGTTAATACCACTTTATAATACCTTGGTAAGTCCACACTTGGAACACTGCATTCAGTTTTGGTCGCCACGATGTAAAAAAAGTGCAGAGAAGAGCAACAAAGATGATTAGGGGACTGGAAGCTAAAACACATGAAGAACGGTTGCAGGAACTGGGTATGTCTAGTTTAATGAAAAGAAGGACTAAGGGAGACATGATAGCAGTCTTCCAATATCTCAGGGGCTGCCACAAAGAAAAGGGAGTCAAGCTATTCTCCAAAGCACCTGAGGGTAGGACAAGGAATAATGGATGGAAGCTGATCAAGGAGAGGTTCAACCTAGAAATAAGGAGAAATTTTCTGACAGTGAGAACAATCAATCAATGGAACAGAAGTTGCCTTCGGAAATTGTGGGAGCTTCATCACTGGAAGTTTTCAAGAAGGGACTGGACTGCCATCTGTCAGAAATGGTGTAGGTAGGTTCTGCTTGGGCAGGAGGTCCCTTCCAACTCTGTTAATCTGTTAAATCAGGTCTATTAATTGGGACCCTCTTCTAATTTATGTAATGTGGGCAAAGACCACTTCTTGGCTTCAAAATCAGATCTATCATATTACTGGGATTGCATCTTCACTGCTGCAGCAGATGAAAGAGATGCAAAGTAGGTACCAATTGGTTAGCCTTGGGACAATTTCCTTTGCTCCCCAATTCTGTGGCTCCCACTTTCAGGCTGTAAAAAAAGCAAGGAACATATTTCAGTCATTGAGAAATCTTATCTTGATTGCATATGCCTAGTAGCAGTTTCCTCACTTTTATTCAAATAAATTTAACTTGCAAATTGAGATGCATTTTAGGCACACCAATCTTCATATATCTGCCTTCAAAGACCATTCTACCTCATATGCACAGTTTGGAAAACATGTTTCTATTGTCATGGGGGATTCGCCTGCATTATTTTCACAGAATAGAATTCTTTATTGGCCAAGTGTGATTGGACACACAAGGAATTTGTCTTGGTGCATACGCTCTCAGTGTACATAAAAGAAAAGATACATTCATCAAGAATCATGAGGTATAACATTTAATGATAGTCATAGGGTACAAATAAGCAATCGAATTATATTAGGAAACAGTCAATATAAATCTTAAGTATACCAGCAACAAGGTTACAGTCATACAGTCATAAGTGATAAAGTGTGGCATTTTTATATGCCCTTTCCCTTGAGATCTTTTTGTCAATGTTCTTGGACTGTAGAAATATTATTACACTGCAAAAAGTAGGAAGGATGAGGATGAGAGAGATAATTGTATTGTGGTTTATAGATCAGTTGAAAAGGACAAAAGGCAGGGGTGAAATGCTCCCGGTTCGGATTGGATCGCCCGATCCGGTGGCGATGACAGCGGGTAGTTAGGAGAACCTGTAGCAAAAATCCCTGCCCCTCCCCCATGCCCAGCTGAGCCGCGCGATCATCAGAGGCTTTTTTTTTTAACTTTTAAAAGCATTTTTTCTACAACCTCTTTGGCCCAAAAAAAATGCTTTTAAAAGTAAAAAAAAAAAGCCTCTGATGATCGCATGGCTCAGCTGGGATCGTCAGAGGCTTTTAAAAGCACTTTTTCTACAACCTCTTCAGCCAAATGCTTTTAAAAGTAAAAAAAAAAAAAAGTTGGCCACGCCCACCCAGTCACATTACCCCCCCCACCAAGCCACGCCCACAGAACCAGTAGTAACAAATTTTACATTTCACCACTGGGCAAAAGGAAATACATATTAAAATGTGAAGGTGGGTGAGGCCAGAAAAAAAAGATGGCGTGGAATGAGAAAAAATTTGATTACATTGAAAATTAGCTTACGTGAATACAGTTACTATGACTATTTCTGGTGTTCAACATACTTTTTTTCTGGCCAGATTCAAAATTACAATAAGAACAGCAGATCACTCAATGTTCCAAGGGTCTAGAAAAAGTTTGTGCAGTTTTGTTGTTGAGTGTGTTGGCTGATAGGCTGAAGTTCCCTTTCCCCCGTCATCAAAGAACAACCAGGGCCTTTTTCTGGAAAGCTATTCAAGATTCTAGAATGGAACGTATAGCGGAAAATTTCTAAAAGGTATAACACAGGGATGGCTAACCTTTTACGGACCGAGTGCCCAAAGTGTGTGCATGAATGCGTGCACACCCAAATCCCCAAAATGCAATGTGCATGCAGCCCCCATGCATGCATGCGTAACCCCCTGCATATGCCTCCCCACGGCCCTGCATGTGCCCCCCCCTCCCGCGCATGCACGGCAGAGACCTGAAGACCTGCTGGCCGGCAGGAGGCAGACATGCGTGTGCACTGGAGCTGAGCTGGGGCCATGGCTTGCGTGCCCACAGAGAGGGTGCTGTGTGGCACCTCTGGCACGCATGCCATAGGTTCGTCATCACGGGTATAACACAAAAGACCATGCTGTTTCATGACCATTGTCGAAACTTCCAGCAACAAGAAGTACTCTTCACAAATTTCTTGTGTCAGCATTCTAGTGCTGCCATAAAGAGAAGAAGAAGAGGCTTGACTTTTCACCTACTTATTTTCTCTGTAGATAATATCCCCTAGGAGATGGGATGGGAGGGGGGACATTCCTGTGAGTTGAAGTCAGGAGGTGGGGAGACTGACTTGGAAGATGGCCAATGAGATACTGAGAATTGGGGAACGGAAAGGGAAGGGTTTGGGGTCAGAGGGTTAGTGTTGGCTACGACGAAGTCGGGACCAGATTGTTGTACTCAATAAATGGAAGATTTCAGCAAAGATTATTTGTTTGGAAATGCAATTTATTTGAAATGACATTGAAACCTGACATCTTGATTCTGGGGACATAAGCAAATATGTGGAGATGGAAGATTTAAAAGATTTTTGAACAGAAAAAGGAGAGAAATTGGTAATGAGCACAGGTCAATCAATCAATGCAATAGATTTCTTCTTGACCTGAAGCACAACAGATAAGTTAGACTACAGTGCCCCTCTTGCCAGCATCCTGTCATGAAAATGAGAAATCCTCATTGATGAAATTTGCCCTGGATTTTTATTTTGAGGAATGTCATTTATATACGGGATTGGGTTGCTGTTTTGCAACTCCCCAAAACTGAGGTGTGTCAATCCTCGGCCAGTTATTCAATTGGCTATCCCTCAAAGCCTTCATGGGAATAAATGCTTCCTTTCAACCCTGCCCGTGTTCAAAAGCTTCTTGAAAGAGTTGCAGGATCCGACTTGGAAAGTTGTTCTTTGGCTCTTTGCCATTTTCACTGGAACATTTCTCGCCTCCTCCTGCTCGCTTGTGAAATTTATCAAGATGAACAAATATCTTCTTCTCGGTTTTTCGGTTCTGATTTTCTGCACAGTTGGTAAGTGCCAAGTTTTTTTTAAAAAAAAAAAAAGCAGCAGAAGAAAAAAAGGCAAAAGATAAATATTCTGCTAGAGAAGTTTGCCTAGATAAAAGGATGCAACAATCTGTAATCCACCAGCTGTTCTGGATTACAGCTGCCAGATGAGCTGATCTTCTAGCAATTGCAATCCAAAACAGCTGGAAGCAATCAGATGGTTTATTCCTGGATTAAATATCTCAGCATTGCGGGAGGGAATGTTTCTAATACTTTGCTTTATCTGTATTTTAATCTGCCCCACCTGAATCTATCTGACAATCATTTCAGGCTGTGAGGGACTCAGATCTGAAAAAAAAAAACAATCCGTACTCTTTCTGCACTGCAATCTGCAAAACCCTGCCTTCGCTGTAGTGCACCAATTTTGTTAGATAAATCCAAGGAAAATATAGCCTGTTTGGATAGGATGGTAGTAGCATGGAGTAAATTAACGTAGTTACCCCTGGTGGGAATTCCACAATATTTTAGATTGAATCAGACCATTGGTGGAAGGGAAGAAAGATGGACGTGATGTTTCAGCTGGAAACATAAAAAGCCCCTGGGTTAAATTCAATTTCTGATGATTTATATAGCACATTCTTGCTTTCTTGGCAAGAATGTGAAAGGGATTTCCCTCTGCCGCTTGGAAGTTTTTCACAGTTCAATCTAGCCTGGGGTTTTCCTAATTTCCTATCCAAGAACTAAATACAACCAATCCAGTTTGAGCACTAGGGTTGCCAGGTCTGCTTCCAAAAAATAGCGGACAAGCGGGGGGGCGGAGGGGGGTTAAGTAGTAAAAAAAATTTAAAAAAATTTACAATTAAATTATATATTTTCTTACAAACATTTTAACACGCCATTTTAGGTCAGTTGACACAAGCTACAATACATTTTAAAAATGTGAACTGTACATAATTTTATAATACATTTTTATTTTAATTTCATCATTAATTTTTTTGGAGAATCGAGTTCAATGGATATTCGATCTTTGTCTCATTCTAATTTATGAAAAAAAAAGACAAAACGCGATTCTCCTATCCTTATTCTCTTAGACTGTACAGCTTTAGATTATGTACCATTTCATCATAAAGCTTTTGAATAAAAAAAATGTCCAATATTTTGTGAAAAAAAAATAGTGAACATAATGTGAAAAAAGCGGACTGTCCACTCAAATAGTGGACACCTGGCAACCCTATAAATGAGCACCTATATTTTGGTTTCACTTAATTTTTATCTTAGAAAAGCGTTGGCATTCGATGCCTTATATACAAATCAAGGAGCCACATAATTTTCCTTTAAAAAAAAAATCTGGAAATAGTGTGCAGTTTATGCATGCGGATTAGTTTATGCAGATTATTTAGGAAAGCAAAACCTGATTGTGCCATCAGACTGTTGAGTGAGAGAAGAATTGTTTCTGGGTATATGACTATATGGAGTTTTACGGATCCTTAGCACAAGCATATTTTGCTAACGGGTTACATTTGTGAATTGTACTCTTTGTTCTTATTCTGGTTTTTAGTTATTTGAATCCTGTTAACCCATAGCAGAATTATAAGATACTCAAAGTTGGTAATGATTGGAGTGGCATATAAGCCTAGTAGAATGAATGAATGAATGAATGAATGAATGAATGAATGAATGAATGAATGGAGGGAGGGAGGAAGGAAGAAAGAAAGAAAGAAAGAAAAGAAAGAAGGAAGAAAGGAAGAAGGAAGGAAGGAAGGAAGGAAGGAAGGAAGGAAGGAAGGAAGGAAGGAAGGAAGGAAGGAAGGAAGGAAGGAAGGAAGGAAGGATTGACTATACTTTGACTATACTTTGCAGTGCAGGCTTATTGAGAAGCAAAACTCACCATGTACAGAGTTACAGCTTTAGTTTATCAATAGATTGCATAAACAAACATGAATGAAATAACCCAAAACAAGGAATTTAATTCCAGGTCCCTTAGACAAACTTGCTAATTCTGTAGATAGATTTGGTTGTCCCAAATGTGCTTTTTCAGGAGGCAACTGGACTTTCTTGGGTTTTTTTTCCTTTTGAAGATGTTTCACTTCTCATCCAAGAAGCTTCTTCAGCTTTGACAGAATAGCGAGGAATGGAAAGATTTATATTCCTTGCAGATTCTTGGTTTTTTTTTTCTTTTGAAGAACCTTCTTGGATGAGAAGTGAAACGTCTTCAAAAGAAAAATAACAAGAAAGTCCAGTTGCCGCCTGAAAAAGCACATTTGGAATAACTATGACCTGGAGGACCAAGAATCTCTACAGACAGATAGATTTGGTGTTCCCAAAATTCATGCTGTGAAAGAGCTTGTTTATTTCAAATCATCATTATCAAATTGTTAAAAATAGTCAGAGGCAAGACAATGGACCTCACCCCTTTGGAGTTGGGTGGCAAACAAATGAAACAATTATTATTATTATACAAACCAGGGGTGGGTTCTAATTTTTTTTACTACCGGTTCTGTGGGCGTGGCTTATTTTGTGGGCGTGGCTTGATGGTCATGTGACAATTATTTAGGATTTAGCAGAGGTACTGGTCTACCAGGCTTTTAACTGCTTGCAGAGCTGTACCGATCTACTCATTTATTTTTGCAGGCACTGGTCTACCCATTTATTTTTGCAGGCACCGATCTACTCATTTATTTTTGCAGGCACCAATCTACTCATGTATTTTTGCAGGCATTGGTCTACCCATTTATTTTTGCAGGCACCGATCTACTCATGTATTTTTGCAGGCACTGGTCTACCCATTTATTTTTGCAGGCACCGATCTACCCATTTATTTTTGCAGGCACTGGTCTACCCATTTATTTTTGCAGGCACCGGTCTACCCATTTGTTTTCTTTTAACACTGATCAGCTGTAGGGCGGCCCTTTGAAGCCCCCCAGCAAGAGTTTAAACAGTTTTTTTCCCCTCTAGCCATCAGCTGGGACTCAGGAGGCAGCAATAGATTGGGGGTGGGGCCAAATAAAAGGTAAGAATAACGCGGGTGGTGGTGGGGTGGGGGGACAGGGGACGGGGGGGCAGAACTGGTTCATTGACATTATATCGTCACCGCTACCGGCTCGGCGGAACCGGGCGGAACCGGGAGGAACCCACCACTGATACAAACTAGCCTAAACTTAATTAACACAAATAGAGCTTATAAGCTTGCCACATGCATTTCATCATATTCTTTACCTTCATTTAAAAAACAAAACCAAAAAACCACACACACAATTTTGACAGCAATTTTTGGACAAGTTTTAGGGACCACTCCCAAGTATTTTGGTATCCATATTCAACCGTCCATTCCTTTGTTCAGATATCCATCTGAAAAAGGAAGAGAGAGTATGTCTAGCTGCTATGCAGAAGACTTGAAATTCAAGAGAGAGTCTTGCCACTTAATCTACACTTGAAAAAATTTCAGAATACCAGCGGAGAGTAGAAATCCTTCCTCTTCCATTTGGCTATGTTGGTCACTGGTTCCTCTTTTCAGCTTAATATATCAGCCAGAGGTTTAATTCAGCCAGTTCGGACCAGTTCGCGCGAACCTGTAGCGGAAATCGCAGATGGGCCCACCCACGTGCTCCAGCTCTATGCTGTCCTATTTAGGCACATGTTTGAGGCTGGGCGCTCACATTTTTGGTGCTGAGCAAACCAGTAGGTAAATGATGTGAATCCCACTTCTGGTATCAACTAAGGGTCTTAAAGAAACTTGACCAAGGTTTCATTGGGAGCATATTTAATTGTTTGCTTACTTCTTCACTTTATTTCTTTACTTTTGGTATTATATTTGTATGCTACTCCCTGGAAAGGCTGGCTAACAATCTATTGGTTGCGATGTCTCTGGAGATTCTCAGTCATCCAAGTCATGGTTGTCCCAAAGGTGCTTTTTCAAGAGGCAACTGGATTTTTTGCTTTGAAGACGTTTCATTTCTCATCCGAGAAGTTTCTTCAGCTCTGACTGGATGGTGAGGAGTGGATGGATTTATACTCCTTGAGGCCAACGACTCTCTAAAAGGATGCCAATGTCCAGCTGTCTGCAAGGAGACATAAATCTTTCCATTCTCCACCATCCAGTCAGAGTTGAAGAAACTTCTTGGATGAAAAGCCAAATGTCTTCAAAGAAAAAACAGAAAGTTTTTTTTGCCTCTTGAAAAAGCACCTTTGGGATATTGGTTGCGATGCAGAAAGAAGCAATAAATGGAGTTTGCTACTGGCTGTCCTCCTCCTTTTCAAAATCACCATGGATCTATGAATAGGTGAAAACTAAGTCCAATCTCTTATTCTTGGAAAAAAAAGAAAGGAAAAATGATCTTGTGATTTATAGATTTGATTATTGGAAAGTGTAAATAATGGAAAGAAGAAAATTAGGATGTAAATTTAGAGAGAGAAGGTAAAATATGCATTTCAACTTACTGGCAACCATTCATAGTTATGATGGACCTACTTTGAGCTACTTATGACCCAGATCCAGAGTTTCTATGGTCACCCTGCCCTGCAGTCCCATGACTAAACTTTGGGCACTTAGTAGTGTAGGAAGTTAGCACCCACCCCTTTCCTAGAGGAATGAAATATTTTGGGAAATATTAAAAAGGCAGAATATTATGTTTCCCTAGATGAGAAATGGAGAAGCATGTTTTAAGGACGAAGCAGCTCCCATCTTCCTGCCCCCACCCTTTGTCAATGGGCCAGAGGCAGAAACTCAGTCTTTGTCAATGGACCATCATCTGCAACACAATAGGACCCATCTAGCAACAGAAACTAACACAATAGGACACATCTAGCAACAGAAACTCCCCACATGGCACCTGGGAAGATTACATCAGCCAGCAAGGCTAGCTAAGACCCCCACCCCCTGGGAGTCTGACAACCAATCAGGATACTCTTTCTGGGCCCCAGGAAGTTCAAAGCCAGAGAGGGCATAAAATCCGGGGACTCACTGCATCTTGGCCCTTTTCTGTTCAGGAACTCAAGCCATGTGATCCTGTCCACCATTAAACCATCTTTCCAAGCAGTCTCCATGTTTCCAGTATCTTTTCCCCCACTTGGAGCTGAACCCAGAAGTATATTTCTTCCAACAGTAGTATGGCTGGATTTACAGCTATTTACAGATCCTGTGGTCATGTGACCATATACATTACAACGATTTTGCTGAAAAACCACCCCCTAGAGAACCGTGATGGAAACCAGCGATGACTCAATCAATGTCATCTGATTTTTCACCTTACAGTTTCAAGTCATATTTGGCAAGCTTAGGATTCTCATGTACCACCACAACATGATAGAAAACAACCACTCCCCAAACAACAACTTGGGTGGAGAAAAGTCAGTCACTTATTTTCCTTGCTGGATTTTAATAACTTAATCTTCCTTTCATGGAAAGTAGTTGGACGCTTCTGTGGGAACCACACCTTTGGCATTCCCTGAAATTGTTTTCAGTCCCCCCCCCCCCATTGGCTACACTCTATCTGATAATAATATTCTGGGCTCCGTTCCAGCTTTCTCTTCTTTCCATCTTATGCTGCTCCCAGCATGTTTCACATGCCAGCCTTCTCAAGGTTCATGCAGGGATTTCATATGTGTGAGAGTAATACTTTGGGGTGAGGCTGATGTACATTACAGGCTGTTGGCATTTATCACTCTGGGTCAAACCGTGTGCAAAAGAGGAACAAAACAAACCCGTCATAATGCACATGAGATGGAGTAGGTATTTTCTTTCTTTCTTTTTTTATTTTATTTTATTAGTCATATTTCTATGCCACCCACTCTCCAAGGACTCTGGGCGGCTTATACCAAAGACAGTATACTAAATAGCATATTGCCCCCCAACAATCTGGGTCCTCATTTTACCCACCTCGGAAGGATGGAAGGCTGAGTCAACCTTGAGCCAGTGAGATTTGATCCACTGATCTGCTGAACTAGCAGTCAGTTGAAGTAGCTGCAGTACTGCACTCTAACCACTGCGCCACCTTGGCTTTTAAAGAATTGTCAATTTTTTAAGGTGGCATAGCGATTGGAATGCAGTATTGCAGGCTACCTCTGCCCACAGCCAAGAGTTCGATCCCGAAAAAGGCTCGAGGTGGACTCAGCCTTCCATCTTTCCGAGGTCAGTAAAATGAGGATCCAGATTGTTGGGGGCAATGTGCTGACTCTGTAAACCTCTTGGATAGGACTGTAAAGTGTTGTGGGCAGTGGTGGAATTCAATTTTTTTTACTACTGGTTCTGTGGGCGTGGCTTGGTGGGCATGGCAGGGGAAGGATACTGCAAAATCCCCATTCCCACCCCACTCCTGGGGGAAGGATATTGCAAAATCTCCATTTCCACCCTTCTCTGGGGCCAGCCAGAGGTGGCATTTGCCGATTCTCCAAACTACTCAAAATTTCCGCTACTGGTTCTCCAGAACCTGTCAGAACCTGCTGAATAGCACCCCTGGCTGTGAGGCAGTGTATAAGTCTAAATGCTATTGCTATTAACTGGATTTTTAATGTAGTATTATGCCTGGAGTCAAAGTGTGAGAGTTAGATAACTATATAAATATGTTTAATAAATAGATAAGAAATAGCAATAGCACTTATATCCGTGATGGCGAACCTAGGAAACAGGTGGCACACGGAGCCATATCGGTAGGCACGTGGGCGTTGCCCTAGCTCATCTCTGGTGCGCATGCACCCACCAGCCAGCTGATTTTCGGGCTTTCTTGGCCCACCGGAAGTTGGAAAACTAGCTGTTTCCAGCCTCCAGGGGGTGGGGAAGGCCGTTTTTTCCTTCCCAGGCTCCTAGAAAGGCTCTGGAGCCTGGGGAGGGTGAAAAACAGGCCTACCAGGCCCACCGGGCCATTGCGTGCCAAAAGCTGGGGGAGCGGGGGGGTCACGCACACGCATGCCCACACCCATAATTCAATGCGCCCCGCTCCCCGCGCATGCGTGCACAACCCCCTGCGCTTCCCCCGCTTTTGGCATGCAATGGCCTGGTGGGCCTGGTAGGCCTGTTTTTCACCCTCCCCAGGCTCCAGAGCCTTTCTAGGAGCCTGGGAAGGAAAAAACGGCCTTCCCCACCCCCTGGAGGCTGGAAACAACTAGTTAGCCATCACTGACTTATATACTGCCTGATGGAGCAGCATATTGCCCCTAACAATCTGGGTCCTCATTTTATCAACCTCAGAAGGATGGAAAGCTGAGTCAACCTTGAGCCAGTCAGGATCGAACTCTTGGCAGTGAGCAGTGAGTTTTGTCTGCAGCATTGCATTCTAGCCCCTGCGCCACCGTGGCTCATATAAAATAAAATATAAGATCACAGAACTGTGCTTGTTAACTTGCAATTAGCAAAAAAATTATTATTAGCAATTAGCTTCCCAACAGAGAAAAGCTGCCGAGGAATATATTCAAAAAGTCAGACGATATAGATGGTCCTTGATTTACAACCCATTCGTTTATCAACTGTTCAAAGTCACATCCGCACCGAAATAAGTGACTTGCAACCAATCCTCTCTCTTACAATCGGTTCAGCATCTCCACAGTCACATGATCAAAATCCAGGCACTTAGTAACCGACATGCATTGATGAAGGTTGCAGCATCAGGAGTCAATGGGAGAGGCTGAGTTCACTTGGCAACCATGTGACTCATTTAACAACTGCAATTATTTGCTTAAAAACCATGGCAAAAAAAACCCCTCATCCAATTGGGCATGATTCACTTAACAACTGCCTCGCTTAGCAACAGAAATTCTGGTCCCAATTGTGGTTGTAAGTCAAGGATCTGTATTTGATTTCAAGGCTATGCCTGCTGGATAGGTGTAGCTGGATGCCTGGTAACTCTGTTAGGCAGTACCACTATGGACCAGTAGGTGGCAGCCAGAACATTCTTAGACACATGGCAACTATGACCATCTACCCAGCTGTTCCCACTTCTTTGTTCAACCTGAACTAATTTCTCTCTTTTGGTTTTTCTCTTTGCAGGTCAAGGTCTAATATGCAATGTTTGCAACTTTAAAGTCGGCAGTGTTTGTCTTAGTTCTGATGATCCCTGTCGAACGAGGGAAGGCCAGCAGTGTGAGACGACCAGAGTTTATAAAGGTACAATTTACAGATACAGCTTAACAGAGTTGGAAGGGACCTTGTAGGTCATCTAGTCCAACCCCCCCTCCCGCCTTGCCCAAGCAAGAGACCCCACACCCTTTTTGGCAAATGGCAGTCCAGTCTCTTCTTGAAAGCTTCCAGTGATGAAGCTCCCAGAACTTCTGAAGGCAACTTCTGTTCCATTGGTTGATTGTTCTCACTGTCAGAAAATTTCTCCTTATTTCCAGGATGAATCTCTCCTTATTCAGTTTCCATCCATTATTCCTTGTCCGGCCTTCAGGTGCTTTGGAAAATAGCTTGACCCCCTCCTCTCTGTGGCAGCCCCTCAAATATTGGAAGACTGCTATCATGTCTCCCCTGGTCCTTCTCTTCACTAGACTGGCCATGCCCACTTCCTGTAACCGTTCTTTTTATGTTTTAGTCTCCAGTCCCCTAATCATCTTGGTTGCTCTCCTCTGCACTTTTTCTGGAGTTTCAACATCTTTTTTTATAGTGTGGTGACCAAAATGGATGCAGTACTCTAGGTGTGGTCTTACTAAGGCTTTATAGAGCGGGATTAGTACCTCACTTGATCTTGATTGTATTCCTCTGTTAATGCAATTTAGGATTGCATTGGCCTTTTTTGGCTGCCACTGCACACTGCTGGCTCATATTTAGCTGGTTGTCCACTGAGGCTCCAATCTGAAAAACAGAGTGTGAAGTGTATGGGATGGAGGGCTGGAGGGAGGGAGAGAGGGAGGGAGGGAAGGGGAGAGAGATATATATTTTGAGCATTGGGACCCATCAAGAAACTTCCTAAATATAATCACTTATCTTTTATCATGGGCTTCTGAGGGGACATTTTCAACTTCTTTGTAGGAGTCAAAAGTCTTAGTGGATAGGATTATGTTACAAATTAAGGGGCCATACATGGATAGGCAAGAGGAATATTTTTTTTAATGATGAAATCTCTTGTTGGACTACACTACTTTTATCAAGTGTTCCTTGCCTAAAAAGGCAGGAAGCCACACTGATCACATGAAAACTGTACTGACAACAATACTCACCGTTGTCATCCTGGTTGGAGAAGATCTGAAGAAGACTGGGGGCTGCTAATGATTTCTCATCTTTTCATCAGAAATATGACCAAGGATCAAACATTATTCTAGAGCAGAATTCCATAGCTTATGCATTGGGCAAAATTAGAGGAAGAGCATCAATAATGTTGGAAAGACGAATCTGGGTGTGAAGGATATAAACGGGGATAATTGGAAGTAAAGCTGGAAGTTAAGCTAAATGCATATATTTACATCTGTAGCTTTGTATAAAACAAAACTATATTTCATTTCATTTATATAAATAGCATTCAAAATCTTGGGGGTTAAATAGGAGCTACCAGATTCTCTTAAAAACCTTCTTATGCTAACACCATGGTTTGGGCTAACAGTAATTTATAAGTTGTTTATTGCCCACCCCTGTTTTAGAGGAAATCTCTCAGTAGTCCAGTTCCTCAACCAACTACATTGAGACTAAAGTATGGAGTGAAAATAAAATGATAGACACATGCAGTGGTGAAATCTAAAATTTGTTACTACCGGTTCTGTGAGTGTGGCTTGGTGGTGGTGGGATAATGTGACTGGGTGGACGTGGCCATTTTTTATTTTTTTTACTTTTAAAACCATTTTTTTTCTACAACCTCGTTGGTGAAGAGGTTGTAAAAAAATGCTTTCAAAAGGCTCTGACAATCCCAGCTGAGTTGCCTGATCGGCAGAGGCTTTTTTTTCTTTTAAAAGCCTCTGCTGATCAGGCAACTCAGATGGGATCATCAGAGGCTCTTAAAAGCATTTTTTCTACAACCTCTGAAGAGGTTGTAGAAAAAATCTTTTAAAAGCCTTTGACAATCCCAGCTGAGCCGCGCAATCATCAGAGGCTTTTTTTTTTTTTTTACTTTTAAAAGCATTTTTTCGGCCGAAGAGGTTGTAGAAAAAATGCTTTTAAAAACTAAAAAAAAAAAAAAGAACCTCTGATAATTGCACGGCTCAGCTGGAGCCAGAACCAGTCCAAACCGGCAGCAACCCACCACTGGATTCAGTTCTTGATGACTATCTGGGCACAAGGATGCCCTTATCTTGTCAACAATATGAAAGTGATCTGTCATTGCTTTCTTTGAGGATGTCCCAAAGATGCTTTTTCAAAAGGCAACCGGATTCTGGTTTTTCTTGAAGAAAGAAAAACAAACAAATTCCAATTGCCTTTTGAAAAAGCATCCTTGGGAAAACCAGGAGCTGGATGACTAAGAATCTCCATAGACATTCTTCGAGGATGCTTTTCACCTTCCTGGAATGGCTTACAGCCTTGGGATTCCTTGTTTGTATAGCATCTAAACCAGAGGTGAAATCCAGTAGGTTTTGACAGATTCTGGAGAACTGGTAGCAGAAATTTTGAGTAGTTCGGAGAACCGGCAAATGCCACTTCTGGCTGGCCCCAGAGTGGGGAGGGAATGGAGATTTTGCAGTATCCTTCCCCTGCCATGCCCACCAAGCCACACCCATCAAGCCACACCACGCCCACCCAGCCATGCCCTCAGAACCGGTAGTAAAAAAAAAATTGAATTTCACCACTGATCTAAACTGTAACCAGACCAAACCTTGATTAGCTTTTGAATCCAGTTAAGACCATGCAAGAGGTGCCATCTGGTAAAATTACCTGTAAGTAAAGCAGATCTCATAACTTTCAGTTTTTAAAATGTCTTCTCGTATACGTCCCCCAAGATGGAGCAAAGGTCCTAACTTTTAACATTTATTTTTCTCGTTTCTTCTTCCACTCAGGCAGTCTAAAGCTTTTCACGAAACATGACTGCAGCAAACTGACTGAACTCTGCAACAAGACCGAGCAAAGGGATGATGTTTTTGACTTGAATTACAATCGCACTTGCTGTACTTTTGACTTATGCAATGGGGGAACGGTCAGCCAACCCAGCCTCACCCTCTTTACTGGCCTCAGCTTGGCACTTGGTTGGTGGCTTACACGTTAACTTATAAATAAAATCAAAACAACAATGACGACAACAATAGTGGAAGGCTATGCTCTTCTCATCCTGAAGCAACCCTTAGGAACCCAAGACCCCAGTCTCTCACACGCCCGGTTCACCTCTCATGCCTAAAGAGATGAATTAAAAAAAAAAACCAGCAATTGCATTCCCTCACCATCTTAATGTAGATTCTACCGTTATCAGGAAAATGTTGTGTGGTGCATTTTCTTGTTCATTAGTGATTTAAGATATGGCGTAAAATTAGCCAAGTGAAATGTGTTAAGCCCGTGATGGTGAATCTATGGCACACGGGCCAGAAGTGGCATGCGGGGCCATGTCGCCTCGCACGCGTGGCATTGCCCGTTCCACTTTTGGGTTTCTGGTGTGCATGCACGCACGATGATCAGCTGGCTTTCTTGCATGCGGCAGTGCCAGAAACTGGAAGAGCTGGTCTTCCATTTTCTGGCATGAGCATCCGTGCCGGCCAGCTGATCGTCACACGTGAATGTGTGCCAGGAACCTGGAAGAGTAGCTGGCCAGCGTGCCAGAGGTGGGTTTCAGCAGGTTCTGACCAGTTCTGGAGAACCGGTAGCGGAAATTTTGAGTAGTTTGGAGAACTGGTAGTAAAAATTCTGACTGGCCCCACCCCCATCTAGTCTCTGCCTCCCAAGTCCCAGCTGATCGGGAGAAAGTGGGGATTTT
This sequence comes from Pantherophis guttatus, assembly GCF_059756535.1. Lineage (NCBI taxonomy): Eukaryota > Metazoa > Chordata > Lepidosauria > Squamata > Colubridae > Pantherophis > Pantherophis guttatus. The sequence goes on along the minus strand of NC_142064.1, from coordinate 255,980,624 downwards.
GCAGTATACTTCCCCTGGAAGTGGGGAGGAAATTGAGATTTTACAATATCCTTCCCCTGCCACGCCCACCAAGCCACGCCCACAAAACCATGCCACACCCACAAAGCCACACCCACAGAACCAGTAGTAAAAAATTTAAAACCCACCACTACAGCATGCATATGAGCACCAGAAACCATAAGTTCATTTTAGGGCATGCACATACACTCTGGGCAGCTCCTCTTCCAGGTTGCGGTCCAGACGAGCGGTCACTCCCTTTTCGGCACTCAATGCCAAAAAGATTTGCCAATATTTGTTAAGCAAACCCATGTGTGCAACAGAGTTTCCCTCCCTCCAGTAATCTTTCAGTAAGGCGTCCGGGACCTGACTTAACTCAGGTGCTCTGAATGATGGCTTATCAAGCAGACATTCTCCTTGTTGGTATGTTTTTGTTGTTTGGTATCTGTATGAGAAGACTTCAGATAGACATGAAATTGTTTATGTTTTAATGAAAAAAATGTATCAATAAAACATATATTCAAAAGGGGAAAAAAAAGAGAAGACTTGACCAACCCTAAGCAGATCATAACACCATTGGCTACATTTGTTGTCTGTCTGTTATTTAATAAATGTTTGGTTTGGTAAGCTGGAAGTACCCACAGCCTTGACTAGTATCAATAAAAATGAGTGTTTCATATTTGTACATGTTGTTTTAATCTGGGCACATTTTGAAAATCCAACTGTTGACTGAAGATCACCCCCACTACTCAAGTAGATGGTGAAAACAAATCTAAGAGGTTAAAGGTGAATAATCATGGATTCTATGTACTCAGCAATGAGCTTTAGGGCACCAGAAACCAGGAACCAGTTCAGTGGACCGAGGGTTGGGGATCCATGCTCTATGTCAGAAATGTCAAACTCGATTTCATTGAGAGCCGCATCAGGGTTGTATTTGACCTTGGGAGGCTGGGGTGAGTGTGGCCAGCTCAACGTCACTCATGTTGGGGGTGCCTGTAGTGGCCCAACACTCTGTCAGCGAAAATGGGCTCTCGAGCTCTATTTTTGCCTGCAACGGCCTCCTGCAACCTGCTGCCAGCGAAAACGGAGCTCAGGAGGGCCAGTTTTTTCTGGCAAAGGCACTGTGGGCCAGTCCTTCGCTGATTCCAGGATGGGCCCATGGGCCAATTCTAAGCACACCATGGGCCGGATCCGGGCCCCAGGCCTTGAGTTTGACACTCCTGTTCTATGTACTTGCCCTGTGCACATGTGCCACAGAAATAAATATGGATCAGTTTTCATTTAATCCTTAACTTTTCTTCCATCTCCAAAGTCTCCAAAGAACATCTTTGCAAGAAGTGCCGTGAAAGTAGGCGCTGAACCAGTGGTGGGATTCAAATAATTTAACAACCGGTTCTCTGCCCTAATGACTGGCTGGGTGGGCGTGGCCATAGTGGGCATGGCCAGGGGGTATGACAGGCAGCACTTGGCCTCTTGCACCCCCTCTGGGAGTAAAAACGGGATGCGGGGGGGGAAGCGCCTAGGCGGCCTCCCTGAAGCCTCCTGGGAGTGAAAACAGGCCACAGGAGGGGCACGCCACACACCCCGTGCCCCATTTTGGGCCTAAAAAGCCTCCCTGCAGCATCCTGGGAATGAAAACAGGCCATGAGGGAGGGTGCCGCACCCCCTACGCACCCCATTTTGGGCCTAGTAGGCCTCCCTGCACTTACCTGGGAGCCAAAATGTGGTGCGTGGGGACTCTTGGAAGGGGCAGGATGAGGAGGGGAGGGGTCAGCCAGAAATTTAACTATCAGATATGCCAAATCAGTCCGAACCGGCTGAATCCCACTCCTGAGCTGCACCCTAAGGCATTTAGAGACTTCTTCTGATTTGCCTGGTAGATTTACTCAATTTTACATTCCTCCCCTTGCATCACTTAGCCATAACTGGATAATAGTTGAGAGATGAAATATCTCTTGGGATATTTGGCTCATCATTCTACTCAGGATATAACAGACGATAACCCTGGAATCATTCAGGACTCCATTTCATAACCCTTACTTAAGATAATGCTTGGAGTACTGTCTTTATGAAACTTAATAACAAAGTTACCCTGTGGTTATACTGAAAAGCTGTTTATTGCATAATGAATAATCATCTTGACTGGAAGTCATGTACCACAGCCTGATGGAGGGAGGACATCTGCATTGAAATAAGGAGAGAGAGGAAATTGTCTTCCATTCAAATAATGGAAGATTTTTCTAAATATGTCTGTCTCTTCATTTTATTCAGAGGGATGACCGATATTGCAGTAGGAGATGTCAGATGCAGTAGGAGATATCAAATAGTGATTCCTCTATATATGGAAAGTCCTATATCCATGATGGCATGGGGAGCCATCTCTGCGGACATGCAAGCTGTCACCCTAGGTCAGCTCCACCGCACATGCGCGCATGCCTCCCGCTGGGGGGGGTCATGCACGCATGGGCAGGGGGCAAGGGAGGTTATGCATGAATGCACGGGGGACAGGGGGGATGTGGCGCATCCCCATGCCCCATTTTGGGCCTAGCAGGCCTTCCTGAAGCCTTCTGGGACCAAAAATGGACTGGGGCGGTGCGGGGGGGGTGCATGTGTGGAGGGGTGGGGGGAGCATGGGGGTGGCAGAGTGGGGGGTGGCGGAGTCACGCATACATGCGCAGGGGGGAGGGGAAACACAAGGGGTGCACGTGCATGCTCAGGGGGGCATTGCATTATGGGTGTGGGCACGCACACGTGCACTGTCACACACACGCATGCCCTCTTGGCACCCGAGGGAAAAAAGGTTAGCCATCACTGTCCTATACTGTACTGTTGGAAGAAATATCCTTCTGGGTTCAGCTCCAAGTAGGGAAAAAGACACTGGAAACATGGAGACTGCTTGGAAAGATGGTTTAATGGTGGACAGGCTCATATGGTTTGAGTTCCTGAACAGAAAAGGGGCCGAGATACAGCAAGTCCCCAGGTTTATGCTCTCTCTGGCTTTGAACTTCCTAGGGCCCCGAAAGAGTATCCTGATTGGTTGTCAGACTCCCAGGGGGTGGGGGTCTTAGCTAGCCTTGCTGGCTGATATAATCTTCCCAGGTGCCATGTGGGGAGTTTCTGTCCTAGATGGGTCCTATTGTGTTGTAGATGATGGTCCATTGACAAAGATTGAGTTGCTGCCTCTGGCCCATTGACAAAGGGTGGGGGCAGGAAGGTAGGAGCTGCTTCGTCTTTAAAACATGCTTCTCCATTTCTCATGCAGGGAAACATAACATTCTGCCTTTTTAATATTTCCCAAAATATTTCATTCCTCTAGGAAAGGGGTGGGTGCTAACTTCCTACAGTACCGAACTGTATAGTTGCATTCAATTTCACTGATGTCCGTGGTGCAACCAGCCTCCCAAGCGATCAATCTACAATCTGTATTGGGAAGTTCAAAAGAAGAATAATTGTTTTTAAAACAATTTTGGGGGGAGGAGGAAAAAGGACAAAAGGTAACTGGACTTTCTTGTTTTTTCTTTGAAGATGTTCCACTTCTCATCCAAGAAGCTTCTTCAACTCTGACAGGATAGTGGGGAATGGAAGGATTTATATTTCTTGCAGACAGCTGCTCATTTGCATCCTTTTAGAGGGTCATTGAAGCACTTGGAGGTTTATCTGTGTCCTCAGGGTCACCTGAAGTGGTGCTCCTGGTTCCTGTGGTCTGCAATTTTGTTCTCTGGAAATGCATTCCTTATTCCCACACCATTCAAAGGGTGCTCATCCCAAATTGTATTGCTAAACATCTGTAGAGATTCTCCGTCATCCAGGTCATGATTGTCCCAAAGGTGCTTTTTCAGGAAGGCAACTGGACTTTCTTGTTTTTCCTTTTGAAAAAACTTTTGGATGAAAAGCAAAATGTCTTCAAAAGAAAAAAACAAAAGAATTCCAGTTGTCTCCTGAAAAAGCACCTTTTGGACAACCTCTCCTAATGTAAATATATGTTTCACACAAACCTCTTCAGCAAAATCATCTCACCTCTATTGTGTGTGTGTGTGTGTGTGTGTGTGTGTGTGTGTGAGAGAGAGAGAGAGAGAGAGAGAGAGAGAGAGAGAGAGAGAGAGAGAGAGAGAGAGAGAGAGAGAGAGAGAGAGAGAGAGAGAGATGAAAATGTTTGGTTCTCTTCAAGCGACACCCTATTTAGAATGTATTACAGTAGTTACTGTAATCCATTCAAGAGGTGATAGGAATTCAAAGTAAAGCTCCCTGGTCAAAGAACAGAAACAATTGGTGCACAACAGCTGTACTCCTTGCCAGGACTCCCATCTGCTCTTCACACATGAAACTTGCATAGTTATTACTCTTTACAGTCAAAGTCTGACTTTCTTAGCGGCAAGCTTTTGGTAAAGGGGAAGGGAGATTTGAAGCACCCCACTTCTGGAAATGTGAACAAGCTTGTCATTGAACTGCAAGTGACTCAATACAGGCATCACACAATCCTCATACCTTGTGCCCAGTTGTTGCCACATTTTGCACCAATTGCAACTCCTGGGGATTTCAGTAGGGTAGTTCGACATAGGCTAAGTTGTAAAAGATAAACCGTGATATGACCAATTTAGGGATAATTGCTTGCAAATGCTTTTGGACTCATCTATTAGGAGAATGAGCTCAGGAAGGCTTTTAGATGTCTTTGTTAGGATAAGAAGAGTACCGATACCTTTAAATGTTGGTGTTGAAGAAGATAACACTTAGCAATGGCGCTTAGACTTATATACCGCTTCACAGTGCTTTACAGCCATCTCTAAGCAGTTTACAGAGTCATCATCTTGTCCCACACCAATCTGGGTCCTCATTTTACAGACCTCGTAAAGATGGAAGGCTGAGTCAACATTGTTGCCTAAGAATACTCTAGACGGTCAGAGAAACAAAGCAATGGATCAGGGTTGTGATTGTGAGGAAAATAGGAGGAGGGAGGAATATTAGGTATGTTTACTACAGTGAGTTAATTATAAGAAGAATAAAGGCAGGATTAAAAAAAAAACTGTAAAGGATGAAATTGGTCAGGTCCCACCCCCTGGTGGCCAGTGTTTACCTACTGAGCAAAACCATGCAAAATTAGTCTCTCCTTGTATAGTAATCAGAAAGGCAACTCCTAATTCATACAGGGGGTGAGATGGGCTTCAAGAATAGATTGTGACATTTCCTACATGCCGTGTTTCTCAACCGTGGCAATTTGTTTGGACTTCAACTCCGAGAATGGGGTGTAGAAAGAGAATTTAGGATTTCCTTTGTAACTCTGCCTGTATCAGTTTTATGAGATGGATAATCTCACCTCCTGATAGGATGGAGTTAGCTAGGTCCTAAGCTTCACTTACTTTTATCCCTCTCATACATTTCCCTAAACAAATCTTTCTGTTACAAAGCTTTCTTCCTTAATATGGACTGAAACTAGACTCCCGTGATTAGGATTCTTCACACGCACACGCTGAAAACTTCCATTTTGCATGTCTCTGGAGATTCTCAGTCATCCAGGTCATGGTTGTCCCAAAAGTGCTTTTTCAAAAGGCAACTGGACTTTCTGGTTTTTCTTTGAAGCCATTTTGCTTCTCATCCAAGAAGCTTCTTTAGCTCTGACTGGATGGTGAGGCATGGAAAACGTTTTGCTTTTCATCCAAGAAGCTTCTTCAGCTATGACTGAATGGTGAAAGAGGCTTATATTATCCTGATCCCCAAAGAAGATTCGGATATAACCCAAATTAAAAACTGTAGACCGATTTCATTACTAAACCCAGACTATAAAATCTTCGCATCAATAATTGCGGAAGATCCTTGGACTTCCGGTTTGCTATTTGTCGCTGCCAGACGTTCCTTTGGGATTGTCAGCTTCCATCGCCTGTCAGAGCCGCCTTCACAACGGAATGGCGGCTCGAAAAAACTCCGTTTCCATGAGGAAACGGAGATAGAGCCGGCAGGGGTGGGTAGAACTCTCTGCGGAGTCCCAAAAGTTTTTCCTTTACTTTTGGGACGGAGCGGATGAGATGCCCCGTATCCCCAGCCGCTGCTCTGGGCTTTGGGAGACCTCTGCTGATGCAGAGCCAGGCGTCAAAAGCAAGCCTGCAAATTTAACAGACTACTCAAAGAAAATGTGAGCTGGACCTGTAATACTGAACCGCAAGTATTTTACTGATTTTTTAAAAAAATTACTTAAGAGAGAGGAGGAAAAGAAAGAGGAAAAAAAGCCTTTTAAAATGGTGTCAGCTGGAGGAGAGACTGAAAGGGAAAGTCCTTCCGTTTTCTATTACTACAATGTAGCGGAATAAATACCACTGGCTACATTTGTAGACAAAACTTCGCTCCTGCGTCTTTTTCTCTTTTTCTTCCCTTGGAGACTTGATATTGTTGTCGATTGGAAAGAAGTCCCTTTTTTTTTTCTTTCTTGCTTTTTTTTTTAACAAAGCCTGCCTGGGCGGAAACATGGCACTGAGACTCATAAAGTCAGATAAACAAGAAGAGGGGGGGATTCCCCCACCAACAACTTAAAGGAACAAGTCTTAACTCTTCAGTCTCAGAAACCTGATTTTAATATAATAGAATTTTTTATAGAGGAGATTGAAAGAAGGGAGGAGATTGTGAATCAGCAACTTGAAAAATTTAAGCAGGAAATTAAAGAATTGGTGAAATCTAAGTTTGATTCTTTGGAGAAAAAATTCTCAAAAGTGGCTAATGGCTTTACAGAATTTATGATACAGTTGGACACAAATACTAATGTACTAGAGTCTAAAATGGAAGAAATTCAAGATGAATTGGACAATAGAATTCAAAAAATTGAAAATGATTTGACAAACACTCAGGATAATAGCTTAGAAGAAAAACCTAAAATGGATGCTGATCAAAAGTATGGTAAGGCAGAAAATCTGCAACAGAAGATTGAAAAAGAGATTTTAATGGTACAATATAATTTCACAGAATATGCGATAAGATTAAGAGGTTTGCAGGAAAATAATAGAGATGATTTAAGGAAAATATCTTCTGAATTTCTAGCTGGGATTCTAAAGGTTCAACCTGATGAAGTGTTTTGTAGGATTGACAGAGTTTATCGAATCAACTCCTGGATTGCCAAGCAAAGGCAATTGCCTAGAGATGTGGTGATTTATTTTACAGATAAAGAAATTAGGAATAATATCGTGCAAAATTCCTTCAATTCTAATCTGCAATTGTATGGAAGAAAGATTTGGATTTACAAGGAACTCCCACCTAAGATATTGATGGAAAGGAAGAAATTTGGTTTTCTGGTGAATGAGTTAAAAAAGAGAAATATCCCATTCAGGTGGGACGCCCCAGTTGGTATTATATTTAGATACCAAGGAGAAAGATATCAGCTAAATACTGTTGAAAGAGCGGAAGAATTTTATCAAAATAGGTTGAAAATGAACTTAACATCTTCAGGTATAATACAGGATAAGCAGAAGGAGCCGGAAATAAAGGTAAAATATCGAATTACAGAGATTGTACCAGATGAATTGCCTTTGGATTTAGTGGATACCCCAGATGGACTATCTACAAATTTGAGAGAAGTGGCATCTAACCTTAATGTGATGACTTATCAAGGCAAGGATAAGCATGGAAACCAATTAGGGGATATACAAGGGATAAAAAAGAAACATGAGATACAAAAACAAAACCAGCAAGACCAATCTACAAAGCAGAATAAAAACTGACCAGATGATACACAATTTGTAGAAAGGAAACCAGGATGGAAATCAAACCCACAAAAGGAAAAGAAAAAAAGAAATAGGTGGCATAAAAATAGAAATTTCTAAATCAGGCAACAGTGAAGCCAGTGACTTTAAAATATGAATGATTATGTGTAAATACAGAAGAGGCGACGTATTGGTTAATATCATCCTGAGGATTGTGGCAGATCTCTGCATGGCCGTAATCTTGGGACGTGAAACGAGCCTTAAACTGATGGATTTGAATTATCCATTTTGGAATTTCTTTTTGTGTTGATAAACATATTATATTATCCTGAATCACAAGGCAAGAGAATTATGCTGGGGCATGCAGAAGATCGGGTTGTTACCCACTACGATGATGGGAATTAATAATCCTGATGAAACCCATAATTATTACTATATGGAATATAATTATAATGTCACTCGGGTGGTTGTTTTTATTTTTATATATATAAGAAGATATTTACTACTGATGGGGGCAGATATGATTCAAGATCCTGAATAAACTGTTGCACCAGCAAGCTATGTTACCCGATTATGGATGTTGGTTCTACCAATCCAGTGGAAAGACCTCAAAGAAGATATTATATGGATTATAAATTTAAAGTCATTGTTTTTTCTTTTTTTTTATTTAGATATAATGGAAAATATAGACATATATTTTTAAGTAGTGTGGGCAGTGAATCAAAGATATTAAGAAATGTTGTGTATGGTAATTTTGCATGATAGTGGGTGAATAAGCTAGTTAGTAGATTGATTAGTCTAAGAAAAGGGATTTTTAAGTGATATATTTAGGGGAGTGGAGGAAATGGATAGAGTGGAATAAATGTTAAACTAGATTTTATGGCGAAGGCCGCTTTGAAATGTTATAGTAATATATATAGAAGATTAAATGTTAAAGTAGGACTTATCGTATAGTTTTAAAGTGGAGAAGTTATTCTATAATGTCATAGTATAATGTCTTTTTTTTCCTTTCTTTTCTCTTTTCTGAAATGTATGGATAAAGGGGGATGTTATAATATTAATAATATTTTTAGTAAGTAAAGGTCAATATTTAGAGAAGGGAGTAAGTAATCTGTTATGAATTAGGTTTTTTTTTTTGTTATGAAGAAGTCACAGGGGGGGATGGGTGGGGAGGGGGGTTAGGGAGGGGGAGGGAGAGGGGGGAAAAAAGGGGGAAAAATTTGTATTTGAAAACTTTTTCAATTAAAAAAAAAATAATTGCGGAAGATCCCTTCCAACTCTGTTAGTCTATAATATTAAAGCATCAGTAACATTCAGGATTTCTATTTCTGGGCTTCGTAGACTCTAGACAATAACTTCCAGTTTCATGACTCATTCAGCTCTTCAGCTCATCTGAGAAATGCTAATAATCTCAGACTAATCCTTTGCTTCTGAAAAATTTAAGATGTTGTATTTGCTGTTAAGGTTTTGCTGATTTCTGATAAATGACAAATATTTTTGACATTCAGTTTTATTTTTGTTTTATTCTTTTTAACCACAAATTTAGTATTCATTTCAAGTCTTTGTGGGTCTTGGAGTTTTAGAAAATAGCAAACTGATTTTAAAAACTTAATAAGCATTTGTCCATTTCTGAATTATTGTTTACGTGATTATCTCCACCCATTAGAAAGTACTTTTTCAATCACTGAATCCTGATTATTACCCAGTCCTAATCTTGGCCAGATGGAAAAAATTCATGAGGTTGGTATTATAGGACTTTGATGGAATTGCTCCTCTTGCATATCTTGTGTAGACCGATATTTGCTCCAATGTTGAATCTGGAGCAAAGAAGTGGTGGTGCCTTTCTCTGGTGCACCAGCCATCTCCAGCCAAAAGTTTTTTTTTTCCTTTAGGGCTCCATACCAACTGGCATAGAGAAATTTGAAGGTTTTTCCTGAAGGCCAGAACAGAGGGGAGCAGATGTCATCTCGGTCAAAATCTTCCAAAGCAGGGAGACCATGGCAGAAAAGGCTCTTTTCCTGGACCCGTGTTGCTTTTCAAATCCTAAGGATACTTGGATTCTAAGGATGATGTTCAGCTGCACTAAGAGCTTAATTGTGGGAGATTGAGATGAGACAGGAAAGTGATGGGAATCCCTTAATTTGTATCCTTCAAAAATCTGCTTGTGGCTTCATTGGAGGAACTGTACATACTTCCCAACCTCTCTCCCTGCAAGTCCTCACTGCCCTTTGCTTTATTTGTCTTCACAGCCAATCAGCTTCTCTCTCTGTGTGTGACATCACAACCATCAACAGTCAATGCCCAACTGTCACCACCTTGATGAGCTATGTTGGATAGTAATGATTACTTTTTGATAAGTGTCTCAATTTTTTTCTTTTTAAAAAGGACATGAAAGGTAAAAGGATTGAATGTAAAAGGAGAGGAATACAAGGCCCAAGCATTTGCGGATGACCTTGTATTCTTCATAGAAGGACCATTAAAAACAGGACCAATATTGATAAGAGAGATAGAGGAATTTGGAAAGGTAGCTGGCTTAAAAATTAATAAAGATAAGACCAAAATGTTAACAAAAAATGTAACAGGAAAACAAACAGGAATTAATTAAAGAATTAGGATTACAAGTAGTAAAAAAGGTTAAGTATTTAGGCATATATTTGACAACTAGATGCTCAACTATAAAGGAGAATAATTATGTAACTTTAGTTCAACAAATAAAAGAGGATTTAGAAAAATGAGGGAAACTGAAATTATCCTTATTAGGGAGGATAGCAGCTATAAAGATGAATGTTCTGCTGAGGCTGCTTTATTTATTTCAGACGATTCCAGTAAAATTGGACAATTTTTTTTTTTTTGTAAATTTGAACAAGATAACTACAAAATTTGTGTGGGAAGGAAAAAATGCAAGAATTAAATTAAGTACTTTGCAGGATGATAGAGGCAGAAGTGGATTTGGACTCTCAGCATGGGAGACATATTACAGAGCAACAAGTTTGACATGGATCAGGGAATGGGTGAATCTGAAAAACCAAAGACTGTTAACCTTGGAGGGACATGATTTGTTGATGGGGTGGCACGCCTTCTTGTGAAACACCAGGAACAAAACACATGGGTATTTTTAGAATCATATATTAAGAGATTCATTAATTTATACATGGCAGGAAATTAAAAGTAAACACCATATGAAAGTTCCTGGATGGTTATCCACAATGGAGGCGATGATACACCCCAACACCTTAGAAATTTAAAAAATGGTAAGATATTATGAAATTTTGGATTCTCAAGGAACATTAGAAGAACAACAAGTGAAGGAGACAATGATAGCATGGACAGCCTCTTTTTTTTCCCCAGCATAAGAAAGATTGGTTTTTAAATCAGAAGAATGCGCTAGAACCAATTTTAGGCAGAAAAGCAAGCCAGCTGGAGGGAAGTAATGAAGAAATTGTCACAGAGGTGAGCTTGGTTAATGTCTGATTAGCACTAATTAAGAAAGTGATGTGCCATATAGAAAAGCTGTTCAGGAAGAGAAAGTCTGTTGGATTTTTAAGGCTACACCTGATGAATGGAAGACAAGAGTGTAAAAAGGAGGACATGTCCTACTTTTACTGGATATTTGGTAACCCTGCTCACTATCCCCTAGTTTGGGGATGGAATGTAGCAGCAGAGACTGGAAACTTTTAGTATGGTAGCTGGAACCAGCTTCTTTTCATGATGGCCTTGGTGGCGCAGCAAGAGCCTTGGTGGTGCAGCAGACTAAAGTGCTGTTAAGTAGCACCAGCTGCCTGCAATTACTGCAAGTTCAAATCTCACCAGGCTCAAGGTTGACTCAGCCTTCCATCCTTTCGAGGTAGGTAAAATGAGGACCCGGATTGTGGGGGCAATAAGATGACTTTATATAAAAAGAACATCGCTTGAGGGGGGGCAAAAGCCCTACTAAGCAGGTATATACAAAAGTATGAAGGCTATTGCTTAACGCATTGTAAACTGCCCTGAGTCTCCGGAGAAGGGTGGCATATAAATCGAACCAATAAATAAATAAATAAATGGATCCAGGCTTGATTGTAAGAGCCCCCTTCTCTTGCCTCCCCTTGTCCTTCATATCTTCCAGTGGACAAAGAGGCATTTAGAAAGAGCTCCTAGGAGGAAAGGATACATTTTAGATGGAGGTTTTACTCACACGAGGCAGCCTGGGTGGCTCCTAGTGGTAATTTAGGCATCCTTTTGAAGCTCCAGGTATGTTGATTTACAGGTTTCCATTAATGTAGATGACTTTGACCCACTCTCAATATGGAACACTAACTTTTGTTTTTGGCTTCTGCGGGTTATCTTAGTTTTTCCTTTCTTTCTTGCGAAATTGTGCAAGAGTGCTATTGGACAACTGGGAAATTAGTGCAAATGGTAGAGCGCTTGCTTAGCAAGCAAGAGGTAGCAGGATCTATGCCAGCTATTATTATTTATTTTGATCCAGCCATAAAAATCCTTCTCAACCCCCTTTCTGCACCTCCTCCAAGTTTCTTTCCATGTGGTCATCCCAAAGGTGTTTTTTTTTTTCCCCAAGAGGCAACTGGAGTTTCTTGTGTTTCTTTGAAGACATTTCACTTCTCATCCAAGAAGCTTCTTCAGCTGTGGATGGATGGTGGGGAATGGAAAGATTTATACTCCTTGCAGATAACTGGTCATTTGCATTCTTTTAGTGAGTCATTGAGGCCACCTGGAGGTTTATCTGTGTTGTCAAGGTCACCTAAGTAATGCAAATGGGTGTGGAACCTTCTTGGAACCGCTAAAAGGATTGTGTTGTAGACTGGAGGCTGGATAATGTTGTATCCCCCTCTCCCTCTGTTGAGAGAGGGCTGCTCAGTTTTGACATAGATGGCCTCTTTGACCCCAGTGGTCCACTGGTTTGAAAGTGGAAAAAACTAAGGTTATTACTAAAAATCTGACAACAAAACAGGGGAAGGAATTAGAAGCGAATTTGGAATTCCAAATTGTCAATAAATTACGATATCTAGGTATTATATTATCTACTAAATGCATAACAATTAAAGAAGATAATTATTTGAAATTACTCCAACGAACAGAACAGGATTTGGAGAAATGGAAGAATCTTCAAACGTCTTTATTAGGTAGGATCGTGATTATAAAATCCTATATTCTCCCAAAATGGACATATTTATTTTATACAGCACCAGCTAGACTAGATAATACTTTTTTAAAAAAAAGTTAAATCAATGCGTTCTTAAATTTATCTGGCAAAACAAAAAGCCTAGAATTAAACTTAAAATGCTTCAAGAGGTGAAAGAAAGAGGGGGATTTGGCTTACCAAAATGGGAATATTATTATCAGGCTGCAAATTTAGTTTGGGTAAGGGAATGGATCCTGCTAAGAAGAAGACGGTTGTTGATACTGGAAGGTTCAGGGTTACATCAGGGCTGGCACTATTTCCTTTGGCAAGATAAGGTTAAAAAACATATGAGTATTGCAGGACATTATGTCAGGAATATTCTAATTGATACATGGAGGAAAGTTAAGGGTAAACTCTACTTTTCGACTCCTTCCTGGTTGGTCCCGTTAGAAGCTACAACATATAGTTCGCTTTATAATAGAGAAAAACACCTATCCTATCGAGAATTGTTGGATGCCCAAGGCTGCTTAAAAACAAGAATTGAGCTAGAGCTTCAAGGAATAAAATTGGATTGGTGGTCCTATGCCCAGATCAGTTCTAAATATAAGAAAGACAAGGAAAATAGTGGTATAGATATGACCCAGCAAGAAATAGATAGTATTATATTAGGAAAGGAGGAAAGAATATTATCTAAGATCTATAAATTCTTAATAACCTATTGGATAGGGGATGAGATTGTTAAAGACTCAATGATTGCCTGGGGGAGAAATATTGGTTACTCAATTGAATTGATAAAATGGGAAGAAATTTGGACGAAACAATTGAAATTACTGATGGCAACCACTTACAAAGAAAACTTGTATAAAATGGTGCATAGATAGCATCTTCCTCCTGCTCAATTAGCCAAAATGTTTCCAGGATTCTCCCCAAGCTGTTGGAAGTGTGGGGAGACAGGTACCTATTATCATGTATGGTGGACTTGCCCTAAGACAATCGAATTCTGGAGATTTATACAGAGATGGATATTAGAAATTATGGGATATATATTACAGTTGAAACCAGAATACTATATTAAATATTAGGCCAAATAAGATAGGCACGAACATATGGTGTTTGATTACATATATCACAACTGCAGCAAGAATATGTTTTGCTCAACATTGGAAGGGGAAAGAACTACCGGCTGAAGAGTTGATTCTGGGAAAAATTATCGAATATGCGGAAGCTGACAGGTTAACAAAAACTCTGAGAGATCAAAAGGCCTCCGTATATTTTCAATGTTGGGACCAATGGTATTCTTGGCTGAATAATAGAATAAAAAAAGGATAAGGTTAGTGTAGATTCTATTTTTATTTGTATATTTTGATTGAAGTTAATATATTGTGTAAAGCTCCCGTCGCGATCTGTGTGTGAATAAATATTTTGTTGTAAAGAAATAAATAAATAAAAAATTAAAAAAATTAAAAAAAATGTGGACTTTGCTAATCTCAAAGTTGTGGCCTTTGTCTTTTTCAATGCAGATGGATTACTGAATCTTTTCCTGATGGGTTTGTTCTCTTATGTTGTGCCATGCATTTGCAAAGTGATTGTTTTGTTTCCCCAATCTACAGATCTGCAGGTGTCTCATTGCATGGTATCATTGTACTTTCCATGTGGTCCTCCTAAGTTGATAGGGAGTTCACCCTAATGTTGGGTGATCGCTTAGATGATGATTTTGTTTGTTTGTTTGTTTGTTTGTTTGTTTGTTTTGTCAAGAACGTATTAGGTAATAAGTATAAGCATGGATTGGATACATAAAATAGATACAAATAAAGGTGCTCTTATGCACGCCCGTTACAGACCTCTTAGCAATGGGGTGAGGTCAAAAGTAGCCAGTCTTAGGTTAAAATTTGGGGGGTTTTGGGATGAGACCACAGATTTAGATAGTGCATTCCAGGCATTGACCACTCTGTTGCTGAAGTCATATTTTCTGCAATGGAGTTTGGTGCAGTTTACCTTAAATTTGTATCTATTGTGTGCCTGTGTATTGTTGTAGTTGAAGCTGAAGTAGTCATTGATAAGTAGGACATTGTAGCAGATAATTTTATGAGCTATGCTTAGGTCATACCGAAGCTGACATAGTTCTAAGTTTTCTAAGCCCAGAATTTCAAGTCTGGTGGCATAAGGTATTTTGTTGCGAGTAGAGGAGTGGAGGACTCTTCTTGTGAAATATTTCTGGACACGTTCAATTGTATTAATGTCCGATATGCAGTGCGGGTTCCAGACAGAAGAGCTGTATTCGAGAACTGGTCTAGCAAATGCTTTGTATACTCTGGTTAGTAGTGTGATATTACCGGAGAAGAAACTACACAAGATTAAGTTTACAACTCTTAATGTCTTTTTGGCGATGTTTTTACAGTGGGCTTTGGCACTTAGATCATTAGATATGAGTACTCCAAGGTCCTTGACAGAGTTAGGGTCATCTACAAGGTCGTGTCCACTCAGCTTGTATTTTGTGTTCTGGTTCTTTTTGCCAATGTTTAAAACAGAGCATTTATTGGTTGAGGTTTGGAATTGCCAATTGTTTGACCATTCCAACACAAAGTCAAGGTCTTTTTAAAGTGTAGCAGTATTGTCAGTGGTGTTAAATATTTTTACATCATCAGCGAAGAGAACACAGTTGCTTTTAATATGATTGCAAAGGTAATTTATGTATAGTCTGAAGAGTGTTGGTCCTGGAATGCTGCCTTGTGGGGAAACCGCTATTAACAGGTGCAGGATTTGATAGAGCACTCCCTATTTTGACCACTTGTTGTCTGTTTGACAGGAATGCAGCTATCCATTTATGTAGGGGTCTGCAGATGCAATAGGATTTTAGTTTGAGAAGTCGTTTGTCATTTACCACTGAATCAAAGGCTATATAGAAGTCTATGTAAATTGTGTCTATTGCTTGGCCCTGAGATTTGAGATTTGTAGTCCATGTGTTCTTGCAGTGCAGAAGTTGTAGATTACAGGATAATTTTTTTCTGAAACCAAATTGTTTATTAGAGAATAGTTTGTTTGTTTCTAGGTGGAGGGTAATGGAATGGTTAATGATTGATTCCATGACTTTGCAGGTGACACAGCATAAAGAGATTGGTTTGTAATTTTCAACTAGGCTGGGGTCTCCCTTTTTGAAGATAGGGCTGACCGTGGCTAGTGACCATAGCTTGGGTAGAGAGCTGGTCCTGAAGGATTTTTCAAAGATTATGCTTAGGGGTTCTGCTATAGCAGTGGACAGCTTTTTTTAAGAAGTATTCACATAGTCTATCAGGTCTGATAGATAGAGATGGTTTTAGTCTGCGTAGTGACTTTTCAAGTTATCTTCTGTGAAATCTATTTGTGTTAAATTGTTGTAGTTATTTGTGGTACAACTAGGGAATGAGCCATTGCTGTTTACAAAGACTGAGCCAAAGAATGTGTTGAAGAGGTTTTCTTTAACTTGCTTCATCATTGCATTCTTTAACCTTAGGTCCTTTTAGGTGTGGGATGGATCTTGAGTCTTTAAGTTTGTTGTTTACAAAATTATAGAAGGCACGGTTAGATTTCATGTGCAGGAGGTTCTCTTCTTGTTTGGTGTGGTAATTGGTGCTTTCAGTCTTTATTTGGTGGCATATAATTTTGTAGCGGCTTTTAAAGTTAGCTACATAGCCAGTTTTGTTTTTTCGCCACAGGTTGTTGTTTTTTTTTTAATTGGAGCTTTCTTATTGATATGGGTAATTTGTTTATCCTGTTTTTGGTGGTGATTAGTGGTACATATAGTTTAATAACTCTCTTGATTTCGAGCAAGAAAATGTTATAATGGTCTTTGGCAGTGTAACAGCCAGAGAATAAAATTTGCCAATGAAGAGATGAGTGGTCGGTGTCTATGAGATCATAGTTGGCTTTTTTAAAGTTGTAGTTGGGTATCCCATTATTTTGGTGATTTTTGTAAGGGCGTATATTGAGACAAAAGTCAATCATGCTGTGGTCACTGTTGGAAAAGGGTTCTTTTATTTGTAGTCCATAAATTGAGTTTAAGCTGTTGCAGAAGATGAGGTCGAGGCAGTTGTTGAGTCTAGTGTTGTTAGTTACTAGTTGATCTAGACCTAGATTTATAACAGCATTGTATAGGGTTGTATGAATGGGTTCAGTTGTACATTCATTTATTGTCCAATTAATAAGAGGTAGGTTGAGGTCACCAAGAAAGATGAGAGGGTATGGGCAGGAGACTGCTCACGTTAGTAGTGAAGTTAACTTGTTTGCATGTGCCATACCGTAGTCCCGGGCTCTGTAACATAGTAAGAAGCGACGTGTGGTGTTTAAGGACAGTTCGCAGACGATAGTTTCCAGAAGAGTGAGTTCACGTGCAACTTGAATATTTTTTAGGTTTAGTGACTTTTTGTAGAAGATAGCTACTCCACCCCCTCTGCAGGTTTCGCGATCAGACCGGTAAACGTGATAGTCTCTTATTGTGATGATGGAGTCAGGGAGGGTTGAGTTTAACCATGTTTCACAGACAAATATAATGTAAGTATAGCAGTATTTAATAAGAGGAGGAGTTCGAGCATTTTGTTAACAATGCTTCTTGCATTTATTAGTTTGCATTTGAGGTCCGTAGTGGTTGGTATTGAGGAAGTAAGGGGTGTGCTTACCTAGTTTTGGATGATGGTTGGGTGGATGTTTTGGGTGATGGGGGGTTGAATGTTGGGGGATTGATTGTGGGTCTTACTTTTTATGCAGTCAGCATGGTAGTCGATGTACAGATTTGATGGGATCCTTTTTCTGTAAGAGCTTTAGCTATTAATTAGCTAACAGATGTGTTTGGAGAGGAGAAACACAGATCATGGGAGCGGAGTATAAATTCATGTTGTTAATCATTCCTGGGCAGAATCCAACACTGTCTCAGCAATGCTTAGCAGACACAGCAAAGCCTGGGCTCCCTTCAGTTTGGACCAAGAAAGTCCCAAATGTCCACTCTGTATCCAGAAGCCAGAGAGATGAATGAGGATTCTGCACATCCTGGAAAGGAGATCCATTTGCTTAAGAAAGCAGTTCAGTGTTTGCAATTCACAAGGAAAGGATAGAAAGTAAGTAGAGTAAATGAACAAACCAGCTACTGCCTTATTCTTCTTTAGCCCTGCTCACAGACCCGCTGTTTTGCTTCCTGTTTTAAAACCCACCTATAGATGTTTTCTGTGCCAAGTCAGACCCTGAGATTATTCTGGAGTCCTCTGAAGGTGCCCTTCATAATGAAGAGATTAATTACAAGTGTGAGGACCTAGTCAGTGATGGCACCAGGGGTGAAATTCAGCAGGTTCTGACAGGTTCTGGACAACCGGTAGTGGGAATTTTGAGTAGTTCGGAGAATCAGCAAAAACCACCTCTGGCTGGCCCCAGAGTGGGATGGGAATGGAGATTTTGCAGTATCCTTCCCCTGCCATGCCCACCAAGCCACGCCCACCAAGCCATGCCCACCAAGCCACACCCACAGAACCGGTGGTAAAAAAAATGATTTCCACGACTGGTATGAAGATCACAAATGGGTAAAGAAAGGCAGCTGCTCAGACACTGGGGAATGTATAGAAAAGAAGTGATAGAATTGCATTGCTCAGAATACATATTTATTGTTGTATTTGTCCTCTTTGGCAGTGGTGGGATTCTGCTGGTTCTAGGCAGTTCGGCCGAACCGTTTGTTAAACTACTTGCTCACCCTGTCCCTTGCCCCGCCCCTCCATGCTACTATTTATTGCCAATAAATAGTGGTGGGCGAGGGGCGGGCGAGCCAGCAATTTAACAAACGGTTCGATGTTTTTTTGTAATTTTATTGGCCTCGCAGCAGTGTTGGGCTCCTCCCTATTGGGCCCGGTTCCGCGGAGCCGGTAGCGGTGACGATATGA
The DNA here is from genome assembly GCF_059756535.1 of Pantherophis guttatus. NCBI lineage: Eukaryota > Metazoa > Chordata > Lepidosauria > Squamata > Colubridae > Pantherophis > Pantherophis guttatus. Next base: position 255,961,932 of record NC_142064.1, on the reverse strand, counting down.
TGTCACTGAACTGGTTCTGCGTTATTCTTACCTTTTATTTGGCCCCACCCCCAATCTATTGCTGCCTCCTGAGTCCCAGCTGATCGGCTAGAGGGGAAAAAACTGTTTAAACTCTTGTGCGGGGCTTCAAAGGGCCGCCCTACAGCTGATCAGTGTTAAAAGAAAACAAATGAGTAGACCAGTGATTCCCAAAGTGGGTGGTACTGCCCCTTGGGGGGCGTTGGGATGCCTTAGGGGGGCGCTAAGTGGCAAGGAGGGTGGCCCCCACCCTCTGGCCTGTGCAGTTACCTCCTTGCAGGCAAACAACAAGAAAAAATAACTCCTTTAAACTTCAGCATAGGCTAATTAGCCCGTTGATTAGATCGGCCTCCTGACTCTCAGCTGATTTGCTCTCAGCTCTTTTGCGCAGGGCTCTGCTGCTTGCTGCAAAGAGCTAAATTGCTGGAGCAGATTTTTTTTTCTCCTTGTGCAAATCAAGCTGAAAATGAAACTGAAAGTAAAGCAGGTTGTTGCCTTTGCTGTTTGCTGCAACGTTGGAAAATTAGGCAGAGGCAGATTTCTTTTCTTTTTCCTTAACAAAAAAGGTAGGTGCAAACAATGGGAAATTTAGGGCAAAAGAAGACAGTTCAAGATTTTAAAACACAAAAGAAAAAAAAAGCTCTATTTAACTAGGGAATTGTAATAATTGAGATACTATTAATTGTATATTGTGTTGAAAGCAGAAATGGTTAAGTTGTGATTTGGAGGAATATATGGCGGAAATTATTTGGTTTATTATTATTGGTAAATATAATTAATTGATTTGTAAGAAATTGGATTGCATAGAAATAATTGGAATATTCATGTTCATATTGAGTAATATACAAAAAAGATAGTTATATAACTAATTGATTTATATTAAAATGTTGAATTTGTATTAAACAACTGTAACATTACATAATTAACCAATGTGAGGATCGATATAAAAATAGATGACAATGGGAAGGGGTATAATATAGAATAGAAGGGAAAAATTGAATTTGATTAAGATTAGAGATGAGGATGAAGGGTAATATTGGTTTTTTAAAAAAAATAGATGAGGAATAAATATGGCAAAAAGGAAATATAGAAATTGTAAATTTAATTGAAATGACTAAACACTGTTTAAATTTGTGAACCGGCCAAATACTCTGTTCAAAGAAAATACATTGTATGTTTGTATGTGTGTTTCTAATTATTGCTATTTATTCATATTTGTTCCCTTTTATTCTTTAAAGTTTAACAATTCATTCTTTATCTTAATATCTTTATATTTGTTTGGGGTTGCCTTTCTTCCATTTCATCTTTTTTATTGTACAGCAATCTTTCTCCTCAAACCTACCACCTCTCTCTTTTCTTTCCTTCTTACTTTCTCTTCCCCACCCCTCTTCTTCTCCTCCCTACTTCCTCTTCCTTTCTCCTTCTCCTCCTCTCTTCCTCCCTCTCTTACCCTCACTCCTACTCTAATTTCCCTTCCCTTCCTTCATCCCTTCTCTTCCTTCCCTCTTTCTCCTTCCTTCATCCCTCTCTATTGCTGTATTCATTTTCAATTTTATATTTTCCACTATGGAGTCCCCAGTCTTTCTTTCATTTATCAAGTATATTTCTCAAAATTTCCCCTCATCTTTTTAATTATTAGCAGTATATTTATTCCATTTTTTCTATTGAATAATAATCATCTTTATCTTTTTTCAATTATTTCCTTTTCAATATTATCTCCTTCTTTCTCTTGCTTCTCATTCATCTTTTCTCTTTTTTTGCAAGCTAACCAATTCTCTGCTTCTTTATTTCCCTTAAATGCCTCCCTTACTTTTTGAAACATCTCCCTTAGTGTCTCATATTCATCCTCCCAATTCTCCATATTTTCAATTTTAAAAGGCTAGGATTTTTAAGCTTATTCTTTTCATTTACATATGTGGGGGGGGATGCTTTTCAAGGGGGGCTGAGAGCAGAGTCATTCTGACAGTGTCTTTTAAAATTACTTGGAAAACCCATTTTTTTCCCTAACAATAATGGTTTGTATACTTTGGAATAAAACATATACCTAGAAAAAGTACTTGCAAAACTTGGATAGAAGGAAAAAAAAGGCAGGACTGGACTCATTATCAATAGCTAGTTAGTTCATTGTTATCAGTAACTCCCACTGATTCTAAACTCATTTTAAGACTGGGATTGGTGACTACTGAAATTTAAGTATTCAACATTGGTCTCAGAAATCTTTGATTTGAACTTTGATTTGAACTATGGCAAGAAAAATCGTAAAACGGGGCAAAACTCACTTAACCATAATAATTTCTAGATAATTTTATTCAAATAACAACAGAAAACCCAATACAGTTCAGTATGAATTGGCTTTCCAGTCCTTCCTTGATGCACTTTTTCACATTGGTTATCTAGTTTAAATGCCAAAGAAAAATCAATGATATATTTTTCAGACCTTTGGAGAATCACACTGTCAATTGTTCACACTGCTCAAGCAAAACTAACAGGTGTGAATTAAGTTTTAGCTAAAAAATGGAGCTTTAATTCCAGAAGTCCATTCTTTAAACTTGGACTTCTGGAATTAAAAGGCTCTGGATTAAATGGTACTCCAGATTAAAAATGGAGAAGAGTATCTTGCTTTTAGACATGATAATAGCTGTCTAGAGAGGTGAGTTATGAGCTATTTTTACATCATCAGAAATTGAATTTATTACCTGTTAAAAATGCAAAGACAAGGAGTACAAGGAGCAAATAAAAGACCTTCATGTTGGGGTTGGTTCTGGACCAAATCTTACTTGTGGGACAGAAACCAGCTCTCAGCCCTCCTTGTGACTTCTTGAAAAGCATCCCCCCCCCACAAGCTCCACCGCCTTAGGAGGCAGGGGAGGGCTGCAGGTTGATCCCAAGGGGGTCTGGGGCTACTGGTCTACCAGTTAAAAGCCTGATAGACCAGTACCTCTGCTAAATCCTAAAGAATTGTCACATGATCATCAAGCCACGCCCACAAAATAAGCCACGCCCACAGAACCGGTAGTAAAAAAAATTAGAACCCACCCCTGCCTCACAGCACACTGAACTGTTTGTTAAATTGCTGGCTCGCCCGCCCCTCGGCCCACCCCGCCTCCCACCCACGCAGCACCAGCCTACGCCAGCCTACCATAGCCAGGGGTGGGCAACACTTGACTGTCTCAGGAATTCTGGGAGTTGAAGTCCACAGGTTGTAAAAGAGCCACAATTGCCTACCCCTTCCCTGGCCCATCCAGTCACTGAGGGAGAACCGGTAGTAAAAAATTTTAATAGTTTGGAGAACTGGTAATAAGATTGGCTGGCCATGCCCCCAAACCGGTTCCTGGCCCGGTCGCCAGTCGCTTACTCGGCCCACCATCATTGCCCACATGCAGCCCCGGGACTCCGTCCTTTGCCAGCCAGGAGCGCTGCCGTCAGTCGCTCCCGTGCACCCGGCTGCCTGCCTGCCTCGTCTCCGCCACCATGAGGAAAGGCCAGAAGTTCCACTGCTTGGGATCCACGTGGGCTGCCACAGGGAGAAGTCAGGTATGGCTAGCTGGACGCTGCCCGGAGCTGAGCTCGAGGCTGGCAGGAGGAGGAACTTTGCCTCTTAGCCAGCTCGACCGAGGGATAAGCCATCCGCCCCAGACACATGGGAGCAGAGCAGAAGGTGAAACTTGCCCCAGAGGCCTCCACCCCCACGATGCGCCCACGCCCAACAGGAGTCGCCTGGGCGCGCCGGGCCCAGCATCCCCACGACCTTCCTAGGGCCCTGGGTCTACCTGCGAGGGCCATTGTGTGGAACCCGCAGGGCAAAGACAGTGAGTTTTCCACGGGGGCTTCCTGAGCTCTGGCCGGGTCAGAAAGCCAGCAGAGGGCGTGAGATGCACGCTGCATTTCCTCCGCAGGCCGGGCCAAGTTTGAAAAAGTTCCCTGCCGGCGCCGGACGGGCTCCAGTGGCTGCAGCGGTGACGGCGGCGATGGCGTCCAGGCAGATCCAACAGGTGAGAGCGCAGGAGGCACCGTGCAGCACAGGTGCACCTTTGCAAAGCGGCCTCACGGCCGGTGCCTCCTTTCCCCAGCCGGGGCTGTTGTGCCTACGCCGCCAGGGAACTGGCAGAAGGAGTGGGGAGGGTGGGCGTAGGGGTGGTGGTCCTATCCAACTGGGCTTTTGCAAAACCAGGCATGAGATGGGAATTCCGACACTTGACACGTGTTTTGTGTGGCTTGCAGGGAGAGGGGGTTGGGCGGGAATCCAAGCCTGTGGATTGGCTTGTTTGGGGTGGGGAGCCAGGATCTCCGATGACTGGGACTTCCAGGGGATGCCCCTGGCTTTGCCTTATCTGTGTTCCTTTTCTTTGCAAAGATCCCCCCCTCCCAAAAAAAGGACTGGTTGCCCAAACATTTGTGCTGCTGGCTTCCCTGCCTGTCTTGGCTCTGTCAGGGTTGGGTCTCTCTCGCCTGGGGAGAGGGTCTCTTGGATATGTATGTGTGTGTTGTGTTAGGCTAGGCAGGGAGGTGTGATTCACATGGTTGTTAACTTAAGTGAATCCGGCTTTCCCCCCCCCCCCACATTGACTTTGCGTGTTGGAAAGGCTGCCCCCCCACCCCCCACTGCCATCTCAGCCCCTCTGTCCTGCCTTAACCTTAAACTGTGCTGCGTTTCCTCCAAAATCCAGTCTGTTTCCTCGCTGGGCAAGACTTTCCTGCCCCTGCCACTCAATTTCCAGGAGTTGTTTGTTTAGAGACAGGAAACCTTCCCAGGTTTCTGGGGTGGGGGGAGGTTTGAGCTGTGGAATATCTCACTGCCACACGTGTGTGTCCCCCGCACTCACCCTTTTTTACCTTGAAAAGGCAGAAACTTGAAGAGGTTGCAGAAAAAAATGCTCTTAGAAGCTTCTGAGGATCAGGCAACTCAGCTTGGATCGTCAGAGGTTTTTAAAGGGATTTTTTGAAGAGGTTGTAGGAAAAAAAATCCCCTTAAAAGCCTCTGGCGATCCCAGCAGAATTGCCTGATCGTCAGAAGCTTCTAAAAGCATTGTTTTCTGCAACCTCTTAAGGGTTAAAAGTAAAAGTAAAAAAAAAAGTTGGCCATGCCCACCCAGTCACATTACCCACAGAACCAGTAGTAAAAAATTTTAGAACCCACCCCTGACTGGCTGCCCAGGCTGCAGCCGAAGCTCCGCATCATAATGGGCTCCAGGAGGAGGAGGGGCGCCATCTGCCCCATTGCGAAGCTCAGTAAGAGTAACAAGAGCTGGCTGCAGGCGCAGCTGGGTGGGTGCAAACGCAGTGGGGAGCAGACTTAAGGTGTCGCCTCCAAGCCGAGGGGCGACCCGATGGTGCGGTAGGTTCACTGCCGCCGATGCCCAGACGGGAGAGGAGAAAGAGATGGAGAGAAAGAGAAATGAAGGAGAGAAATGGGGGGAGAAAGAGAAATGAAGGAGAGAAAGGGGGGAGAAAGAGAAATGAAGGAGAGAAACTGTTATGTCCTTATAAGGACATCCGCCCTGATTGGCTGCCAGCCATCGGGCGGGAGATTTGAATCCCTGTCAAGGGGCGGTGCGTCTGCCGGGAGCGAATATAAGGAGAGCTCCGGCAGCGCGCCAGCAGTCTTGACTCGTTACTTGTAATGAATAAAAGTTGCTTAATGTATCGAGCTGGTCCAGTCTTCTTTTCCCTGCGCCGGATCTAACACTGGCGACGAAGGACTAGAGAGAAGAACCTTCACAAGACTCTTGGCACGATCGCCCACCGAACAAAATCACCACACCACAGCGACCTTCCAGAATGGCTACCCCGCAAGCCCCGATGACCGCGCTGAACCCATTCGACCCATCCCGGGAGAAGTGGAGGTCATACATGGTCCGATTCCGGCAGTTCCTGCGAGGCAATGGATACCAGAACCTCGATGAGGAGAGAAAAAGAGCCCTTTTCCTGGCTCATTGCGGATCGGACGTTCTGGAGATGGCGATTGACCTCGTGGCACCCAGGGACATCGAGGAGATGTCCTGGAACGACCTGCAGGAAGTCCTACAGGAGCACTATGCACCTACAGGCACCCCCATCGCAAACAGGTTCACCTTCCAGCAAAGAAACCAGCGGGAAGGTGAATCCATCAAGGAATTCGTGGCAGCGCTTCGCCAAATCGCTGCCAACTGCGAGTTCGACAATGTGGACAATGCCATCCGGGACCGCATTGTGTTTGGAATGCGAGATGTGGGGCTGCAGAAGAAGTTCCTCAGCCGGAAGAAGATTCCGCTCAAAGATGTCCTCGACGAGGCAACGGCGGCTGAAACGTCTGAGCAAGCAGCCGCCGCGATGGTAAAAGCAAGGGGGATCCATAAGATCCACAAGTCGGGCCCGACCTCATCAGACGAGGCAACCACTCAATCCGAGTCTGATGAGGAAATGGCCGTCCACAAGGTGTCCCGCCCCCCCAGGCGGGAAAACCCACAGCATGGCGACCGGGGAGAGCGATGCGGCAGCTGCAGAGGCGACCACCCCAGGGCAAACTGCAGATGGAGGGACGCGACCTGCCGCCGATGCCTGAAGAGGGGCCACATCGCAGAGGCCTGCAGAGCCACAGATCCAGCCCCGGAACCACCCAGACCGCGATTCAGGGAAAATCGCAAAGATAACCAGAGGACATCCAAACGGTCCTCAAACCAGTCCCGGCGCGGGGAGGAGGAATATCCCCGCAACAGAACGGTGCACCAGACCACCACCATTGCTCACACAAGCGACGAGGGAACCACCAAGTTCCACGTGACGCTGCTAGCAGAGGGGTCTCCGTGCAAGATGGAGGTAGACTCCGGATCCGCCTACTCCATCATGGACTGGCAGCACCTACAGCAGCTGAACCCGGCATACAAAAGGACCCAGCTGAAAACCCCGAAGGCGAGACTTGTGGACTTCAACGGGAACCCCATTGAAATCCTAGGCAGAGCCACAATCCGAGTGAAGTACAACGACTTCAACGGAAAGCTACCCATCACCATTGTGCAGCACAGCCGACCGAACCTGTTGGGCGTGGAGTGGTTCAAGCCGCTGGGACTTTCACTTCAGGGCATCCACGAGATCCGCAGGGACGAACTCGACTCCATCATCGAAGAGTTCAAAGAAGTCTTCGATGGTAAGCTGGGGAAATTTGTGGGGAGGCCAATCTCCTTTAATCTGGACAAGGGAATCACCCCAATCAGGCTCAAGCCCCGCCGAGTTCCATTTGCCCTGCGGCCTAAAGTAGATGAGCAGCTGGATAAGCTGATCGCCCAGGGCGTCCTGGAACCGATCGATCATGCCTCATGGGAGACCCCCATTGTGACCCCACTGAAGCATGATGGGTCTGTGCGCATCTGTGCTGACTACCGTTGTACCATCAACAAGGCGTTGGCACAGAGCGCATACCCAGTCCCAGTGGTGCAACATCTGCTGCATTCCCTGGGATCTGGATCAATTTTCGCGAAACTGGACCTGGCCCAGGCTTACCAGCAACTGCCAGTGGATGACAAAACGGCGGAGGCTCAAACAATTGTCACGCACAGAGGGGCATTTAAATGCAACCGCCTCCAATTTGGAGTCAGCGCTGCCCCTGGCATCTTCCAATCCATGATGGAACGCCTTCTCCAAGGCGTTCCAGGGGTGGTGCCTTACTTCGATGATGTGCTCATCTCCGGTGACTCAAGAACCCAACTCCTTGAAAGGCTCAGGCTTGTCCTGCAGCGGTTCAAGGCCAAGGGTTTGAGGGTCAGGCGGGACAAGTGCATCATAGGGGTACAGGAAGTCGAGTTCCTGGGCTTCCTCATTGATAGCACAGGCATCCACCCCACCAAATCAAAAGTGGAAGCAATCCATGAAGCTCCAAGCCCAAAAAACAAAACGGAGCTTCAGGCTTTCCTTGGGTTGCTCAACTTTTACGCCATTTTCTTAAAACAGAAAGCCACAGTTGCTGAGCCACTCCACCGCCTGCTGGGAAAATCGGCTTCCTGGAAGTGGGGCCAGGAAGAGGAAGCGGCATTCCGGGCCATCAAAGGACTATTGACGTCCAAAAGCGTCCTCATTCAGTACAGCGAGACGCTCCCCATCAGACTGACCTGCGACGCGTCGCCTTACGGGGTGGGGGCAGTCCTCAGCCACGAACTGCCCAATGGCTCGGAAGCCCCAATCGCGTACTTCTCAAAGACTATGTCCGGCGCAGAACGGAACTATAGCCAGCTGGACAAAGAAGCCCTGGCCATCGTGGCTGGAGTGAAGCGCTTCCACGAATACCTCTACGGAAGAAGCTTCACCATAGTCACAGACCACAAGCCTCTCCTGGGACTCCTCGCAGGCGACCAACCAACCCCGACCTTCATGTCCCCAAGAATGACGAGATGGGCAATCTTCCTAGCGGGCTACTCCTATAGGCTCGTGCACCAGCCAGGCACAGCCATAGGAAACGCCGACGCCCTCAGCAGATGCCCGTCGAAGAAGCCGGTCGAAGACCCAGCCCCCACACTCCACCTACTGCACATTGATGACGACGCCAGCTGCCCGGTGTCATCCGCAGATGTGGCCGTCCACACCCAAAAGGACCCCACACTCCGCAAAGTGAAATCCTGGATCCTCAGAGGGTGGCCGTCGGGAAAGCCAGAGGAAAGATTCAGCCCGTTCGCCAGGAAACAGGAGGAGCTGTCCACCATGAAGGGCTGTCTGCTATGGGGAGACAGGGTGCTGATTCCAAGCACTCTGCAACGGCGAACGTTGGAGACCTTGCACAAGGGGCACCCGGGCATCGTCCGCATGAAGGCACTGGCACGGAGTTATGTCTGGTGGCCCTCCATGGACAAAGACATTGAACAATGGGTCTCCAGATGTGACCCGTGCCAAGAAGTTCGCCCAGCACCGCCGCAATCCGAGGTCGCGAAGTGGGAGACCCCCGGCAACCCCTGGTCGAGGGTCCACATTGACTTCGCGGGTCCGATGCAGGGGCGACACCTCCTCATCGTGGTAGATGCCTTCTCCAAATGGCTCGAGGTGGTGCCCAGGGCATCTACCACAACGGACGCGACGATCCGAGCCCTGCGCCGTCTCTTCGCCACTCATGGTCTACCGGATGTGCTGGTCTCAGACAACGGCCCCCAGCTCACATCCTTGGCCATGGAATCCTTCCTGGCGGGACTGGGCATCCGCCACGCCCTGTCCGCCCCTTACAGGCCGGCCGGAAACGGACAAGCGGAACGCATGGTCCGACTGACCAAAGAGGCCCTCACCAAGATGGGCCCGGGGGACTGGCAAGAGCGCATAGACAATTTCCTCCTCACCCAGCACATCACGCCACACGCCACCACCCACAAGAGCCCGGCCGAACTGTTGATGGGCAGAAGGTTGAGGTCACCCTTGGACCGGCTACACCCCCAATACAGCCCGGAAGTGACCGCAACCGCCAGCCGCCCGCTTCGCGCCTTCAGCAACGGAGATTCAATTTTCGCGCTGAATTTCAGCGGCTCTCCTAAGTGGCTGAAGGGGAAGATTGCCAGCACAACCGGCCCCAAATCATACATCGTCGAGTTGGAAGATGGACAGTTCGCGAGACGTCACATCGACCAACTCCGAAAAAGGTGGGGGGGAGCGCATGAAAACCAGCCTGACGAGGGAGGCCTACAACACCCCGATGAGGTAGGCCTCCAACACCCCAGCGAGGTAGGCCTACCACACCCAGACCCGGTAGGCCTACAACAACCCGGCGAGGTAGGCCTACGACACCCCGACGAGGTAGGCCTACCACACCCCTGCGAGGCAGAGCAGCACCACCCCGTCAAGGTCGGCCCATCCCACTACCAGATGCTGTCACGCCGGCAGCCCAGCGAGGTAGACCGGGGCCAACCGCACGGAGGATGGCAACAACAACCCAGCCAGGTGGGCACCGGGCACAGCAAGGCCAGGGACCACCAACCCAGCCCGCAGGTAGACCGGGACCTGCCCAGAGGAGGAGCAACGCACCCCACCAGTGACAGCAGCCCATGCCAGCCCAGCCAGGGAGACTGCAGTTCAAGGCGAGTAGACCGGGACCCAGCCAAGACGGGCAACCCACGACCCACGGGCGAGGGTGGCACACTACTCACCGACGTGGGGGACCCCCGCCCATCACAAGAGACAGCCAAGAAACGACACCCCGACCAGGATGGCCCCAGGCACCAACCAACGGTAGACCAGGGACTAGGGGGAAGGGGAAGTCGACAACAACCCGGCCAGGGAGACCTGCACCACCCCGGCAGGGGAGACCTCCGCCGCCCCGCGGGGGTAGCACCGCAACAACACCCCGACCAGGTCGACCACCGCCAGCCAGACAAGGTAGACCGACGCCAGCCCAACCGAGGGGACCAACGCCACCCCTGCGAGGTCGGACGGCACAACAACAACAGCGAGAGCCAGCACCACCCGAACCGAGCGGAACCGCCACCCGAGCGGCAGCAAGCCGGACCGAGACCGAACTACAGCGCCCGGGAGACCAGGGAAGAGCAAGGAATGGACTTACCGAGACTCAGACGCTCTTCCCGGGTCGGAACCGAGCAGCCGAGGCGAGGCGAGAGATCCACAGGACAGGAGGAAGACCACCAGGACCAGCGATCCAAGGTCTGCGGTCCGGCCGGAGGCGCTGGGGGTGGCCCCGCTCACTCGACAGCCGAACCGAGCCCGGTTCCGGAGAGGGAACCAGGAGACGAAAGAGCCCCGTCCTTCCAGGCCGGAGACGGAGGAGAAGTGAGACTGCGCAGGTCAGCTAGGGTGCCGAGGCGTCCGGCGTACCTGCGCGACTACGTAACGTTTGTGAATGAGATTGACATTTCGGACTAAGGGGGGAGGAGTGTTATGTCCTTATAAGGACATCCGCCCTGATTGGCTGCCAGCCATCGGGCGGGAGATTTGAATCCCTGTCAAGGGGCGGTGCGTCTGCCGGGAGCGAATATAAGGAGAGCTCCGGCAGCGCGCCAGCAGTCTTGACTCGTTACTTGTAATGAATAAAAGTTGCTTAATGTATCGAGCTGGTCCAGTCTTCTTTTCCCTGCGCCGGATCTAACAGAAACGGAGGGAGAAAGAGAAATGAAGGAGAGAAGGGGGAAAGATATGAAAGGCAGAAAGGGGAAGGGAGAAAGAGACGGAGAGAAAGAGAAATGAAGGAGAAAAATGGGGGGAGAAAGAAATGAAGGAGAGAAGGGGGAAAGAGATGAAGGGGAGAAAGGGGGAAGGAGAAAGAGATGGAGAGAAAGAGAGATGAAGGAGAGAAAGGGGGGAGAAAGAGAGATGAAGGGGAGAAAGAAAGATGAGAGAGATGAGACACCCAGAGATACCTGTTTAAAAGAAAATACTGGGAGCCACAAAACCTGGATGGGAGTAAGTGATATGGAGTTGGCAATGCCCAACCAGGTTTAAGGTTGTGTTTAAGTGTTTACATGTGTTTAAGGTTGAGTATTTAAGGTTGCAGACATCCAATCGCTTCACTGCAGCCAGCCCTGTAGGCCTGCGCCCGTCACCCACCTGGGCAGCAGCGGCCTACCTACCCTGGTTGTATCACCTTGCCCTGCAGCCGGCCCGAATGCCCGCCTCAGACTGCCTCCGACTGCTCCAGCAGGTCATTTTTATTTAATTAATTTAATTATGAATGCTGCAATGGACATAAATGATGACCGGTCAAAAGTGCGAGGACCTGTCAGAAATAACTTTTTTCAGCCCTCTGAGTAGTCCCTATGTGCAGATGAACTAATCAGAAGGCTGAAAAAGTTATTTTTGACCGGTCCTCGCACTTTTGACCAGTCCTTGCACTTACGACTGTCCTCACATTTTACGTTTTGTGCCCTGTCTTGTCACCGTGATGAAGAGAAGTAGTGGTGAAATGACTGACATGGTTGTTAAGAATGCCGCAACGGGCATAAGTGTGAGGATGGTCATAAGTGTGAGGACCGGTCAAAAATGTGAGGACCAGTCAGAAATGACTTTTTTCAGCCCTCTGAGTAGTCCCTATGTGCAGATGAACTAATCAGAAGGCTGAAAAAGTTATTTTTGACCGGTCCTCGCATTTTTGACCAGTCCTTGCACTTACGACTGTCCTCACATTTTACGTTTTGTGCCCTATCTTGTCACCGTGGTGAAGAGAAGTAGTGGTGAAATGACTGACACGGTTGTTAAGAATGCCGCATCCTCACACTTATGCAATGGGCATAAGTGTGAGGATGGTCATAAGTGTGAGGAGCGGTCAAAAGTGCGAGGACCACTCAGAAATGACATTTTTCAGCCCTGTGTAGTTCCTATGCACATAGCCACACCCACCCGGTCACATGACCAGCTAGCCACGCCCACCCAGTCACATGATCAGCTAGCCACGCCCACCCAGTCACATGACCACCAAGCCACACCTCAACTAAGCCACACCCACAGGACCGGTTGTTAAAAAAAATGAATCCCACCACTGCTCTTTGGGATAATAATAGTGTTCCCCGGCCTGTATTTTCCAGTTGTTTTGAATTATAGATCGTCATGCACAGTCACTTCATGGGTTTACCTCCAAATGATGTGGATAACACGAGGATAAGGAACAAAATGAGACAATCAAGGTAAATCATAATATGTCCCAAATGGGTAGTAAGATAGTAGTGATTTCTTCAAGATCAAGGAAGGAGAAGGCTGCAGAGATGAAGGAATGGCAGGCTGATTTTCCTCATCACCCCAAAGCAGGCTTGGCACACTCAGGTGGAGGAAAAGGTGAACGCTTCCCATTGCACCTGTCACTGTTGCAACACTTTAGAACTTGAATTTCAGTTACAAATCTGAGAGTAGTGCCACATCTCAAATAGTCATGTCCTATAGGACAACGAGCGTAGACTCCCCGAAATTGACCACCTTTAAAGGGGAAAAAAAAAACACCTGTGGGTCAGGGAGAGACAAGAAGATCGAGAGAAGGGAGCTGAAGGCCTGCTGAGCAAACGCAGACAGTGGCTCCCAGCCAAGGAGTCTGGCACCCAAATAAGACGATTACAGTTCTCAAGGTTAAGTTACCCTGCATTCACTTGATTGAATTCAAACGTCCTAGACCCAAGAAAATATTTGCTTCCTCATTTTGTGTACCACCAGGACAGCTTGTCAATAGAGAATGGGTTGGCCTTCATCACTTGTTGGAGCTCTTCCACTAGATTAGGGGTGGGTGTGGCCATGGTGGGTGTGGCCTGGTTGGCCTCATGCATCATGGGGGGGGGCTCCGGGGGCTTTGCTTGAACCTCCAAGAGGGCGAAAATGGCCTCCACAGGCCCTCTGAACTTCCTGAACTTCTAGTAGGCATATTTTTCGCCCTCTCCGAGCCTCCCTGCATGTCCTGCACTTACCTGCATCCAAAATGGGCCAATTGGGGACTTTGGGAGGGCGGGATGGGCAGGGCCAGCCAGGAGTGGGATTTGGGGGTTCTCTGAACTGCACAGAATCTCATCTAGAGGTTCTCCCAAACCCCAGCAAACCCCCAGCAGCCCATCCCTGCACTAGATGGAGAATAATGGCAAATGCTGTGAAATTCCAGAATGCTGAACCAAGAGAAAGCGTCCATAACATTTAATCAGAATGGGACAACTTGGCACTGGTAGCTTGGCACGGCCAGCTGAGGATGGCCTTCTCACCACTGCCAAGTCCCCTCTGCCAACTCAGCACCACAATTTCTTCTCAGGACACAGCAATACTGGAAATTCGCTATGGGCACCTGATAGAGAGCTGTGCAAGCAAGCGAGTGAGTGAGCAGCCGGGGGCAGGGATGGGTGGGGCACTGGATGGAGAGCCAGGCAGGAAGGCAGGTGAGCAAACGGGCTGTCAGAGGGTGGCAGAGGTATGTTGACTCCATCCTAAATGCTGAACCGGCAGTTGGGCTGCAGCAGAGGATGGAGTGGCACTAGACTGGCACTTCCCATTTTGACCCCCTCACTGCCACCATTCCCTGTGTGGGCAGCTTGGCTGTGGTGGTGTGTGGGTGGTGGGCAGGGCTTCTGCTGCTCTGCCAGTTTTTTTTAAAAGTGACATGGGTCTGCTAGGTTTTTTTCTTAAGCACTGTCACCACACATTACAAGGTTTTTTTTCATTGCAGAGCAGCGGTGGCACTTAAAGAAAACTGGCAGAACCATGGCACAAAAAAAAAAAAAAACCTGGCAGAGGCCACTGCCATTCGACAAGGAACAGAAACCTTGCAATGTGGCAGTGGCACTTTAAAAAACAAACTCCACCATTTGGGGTGGAGCCAAGGCAATGGTGGCAGTGAGGGGGTCTTAATGGGAAGTACCCCTCCCGGTGCTGTCCCATCCCCCACTGTGGCCAAACTGCCTATTTGGCATTTGGGCCAGAGTCAACCTACCAGCACCCCGCTCCTACAGTCCGCTCACTCACCTGGTTCTCCATCCAGTGCCCGCAGCGAGTTATCCTGGCAGCAAATTTCCAGTGTTGACATGTCCTGCAAAGAAATGGTGGTGGCGAGAAGGCCTCCCCCAGAGAGCTAACGGCCTGAAGTTGTCATATAGACAGACCCACATCTAATAACACACGTTATTACCTGAGATTATGATCAGATGACATGTTCCTCAAGGGATATTATTGGAGAAACGTCAATGAACTTGTCATCAAAGTCTTGCCCTGAAGTTCAGAGATCCCATGAAAGATCTCTGGAAACTTCACCAGATCTAAATAATGCTGGTCTGGGGATTCCTGGGCCTTGCCATGTTCTGCCCACTTTGTGGGTCCTGATTTGGCTTCCTGTTAGTTACATGATGCCATTTAATGAACTGACTGGCCCCGCCCCCATCTATTCTCTGCCTCCTGAGTCCCAGCTGATCGGGAGGGAATGGGGATTTTGCAGTAACCTTCCCCTGCCACGCCCACCAAGCCACGCCCACAGAACCAGTAGTAAAAAAATTTGAATCCCTCCACTGGTTATGGCTGAAGCTCTTAAACAAGAATCATGTTTGGGTGTGCTGGAATCTTACCTTCTGAGTACAGTGATTCCGTCACACAATAATCAATGTCTTCCTTGCACTTTACTGCTTTCTCTTGGCATCTGTCTTTAAACTGTGCCCTGCAGCTATAGCAGGTGATTCCATGGGCTGCAAGAACGAAAGAGAGCAAAAGCAGTTTCAGAAAATCTTTGCTTCCTTCTCATACAAAATTCAGAGTGTGATATTTTTAAAAAAAGTTTTAAACTGTTAAAAGATTTAGTGCCTATTTCCAACTTTACTTCATTGTTTAAAGTTTTGGAAAGCAACAGCTGGCAAGAAGAATTACTTAAGAGTTTACAATCACTTCCTCCCTCCCTCCCTCCCTCCCTTCCTTCCTTCTCAAAGCACTATGGATCTGTACAAACAATGGGTCAGCCCAAAAGAATTTGGGGGACTCTTGAGGCATTTAGATTATTACAGTGGTCAAGCCTTAGCCAAATCAGGCTGATGTGGCTTGGAGGTGGACTTCAGAAACATTTCATATATTATGATTAGGATGCAAAGTTATTTATTAGGATGCAAATTTACCTGAAACAGCAGAATATACTATAAGCTACAGTTGCAACAGTGCAGTTTGGGTGTGGTGGAAGCTGCAAATCTGCTGTTGAAGATAACAGGAATAACGTAATGATAGAGTTGGAAGGGACCTTGAAGGTTTTCTAGTCCACCTCTTGCTCAAGCAGGAGAAACATGGAAAAGCCACTATTATAACACGTACAAAGGTAAACGTAGGGATCAGTTTCCACTTGCTTTGAAATGTAAGTGACTAAATACAGATCAGCCAATGCGATTGCATCATTTAAATGCCTTGTATGAAACCGACTGTGTAAATTGTTTGTGTTTGTGTTTGTACTCCCATCACCTGGGATCTTTCTGAGCTGGTTGAGCAAATTGCCCTTTTGAGGAAGGCCAAGGTGTTCTCGCACAATTAACAGAGTTGGAAGGGACCTTGTGGGTCATCTAGACGAACCCCCCACCCCCAACCAAGCAGAAGACCCTACACCATTTCTGACAGATGACAGTCCAGTCTCTTCTTGAAAGCCTCCAGTGATGAAGCTCCCACAGTTGATTGCTCTCCCTGTCAGAAAATTCCTCCTTATTTCTAGGCTGAATCTCTCCCATGAAGAGAAATTGCTGGTTTACAAAATGGCTGCTATGAAGGTACGGCCAGCCCAAAATAATACAGGGATCAAATTTGTAATGTTCCTGTCTTACTCTTTCTGTCCAGAATTACACGTTCATCAATTTAGCCTTCTCTGATTTGCTTTTTTGGAAGTACAATAGAACTTGGGCTCCCTTTTTTAAACAGTTCATATTAAACTTTGTATGTTTCGGAACCATCACTCCAACATTCACACATTTCTATTTTTGAATTTCCTGATGGAGCTAATATTATCTTTTGTGATGATACATGTTGTAGAATAGTTTCTGATGAAGTGCATTTTAAAATGTATGAACGTTCAAATTTTGAATAATGATTAGGTTAGCTGTTATGCTTCAGTATTCAAGTCAACAAACTGGATACGTTCAAACATCCATAGCGGTATATTTTATTTTTTCAGGATACTGCTTCACATCCACCTGTCTCTTTTTTTCCGCTCCCTTTTTAAAGGCTAGTAAAGAGCTGGGTTTTTTTTTCCAACTTACCCAGGGTGGAAGAAAGCAGAATGAATAACCCACAGAGAAGCACCTTCTTCATTCTTGCTCAGATGCTTGATTTGGCAAAAGGGATGAGGCTGAACAGGAGAGAAAATCTGTGGGATCCAGATCAGACTCTTTTGCACAGACCTGTCCATCCCATTTATTTTGGGTGAAGCTCCTGGGAAGGCCAATTAAAAAGGGACACGTGGCTCTAGTTTGGCTTGGGCGGGGCCTGTTCTTCTGACATTGGAGTTTCTGTCTAATGTGAAGGCTCACCTTGTATAGTACAAAAGAACACAATGTGTATTATATTATCTAGGAGGTCTTTGCATTGTGTAATGAACCATTTGAAAGATCCCATTTGTCATGCCCCTTATTTAACGATTACTTCTCGATCACTGCCCCTGGTTTGACAATCACTTAATTTACGTTAATCACCAATGATGGGGTCTTGGTGTTCTCTGAGCTTGCTTGTTTTCTTGACGATGATGTTACCTCATTTGGGTAATTAAATGTCTACAAGAAAACAACCAAGCTGAGAATCCCTCATTTCAACCCTGAGATACAAATATTCTCCTTTATTGGTACCAATCGCCAATTTCGGGGGCTGGGGGGGGGGTTCTGTTCTGATTGAATATATATTCTAATTTTTCCCTTTAATAATCCCTCAATGGTTTACCAAACTAATCACATACAAAATGTGACCAAAATAAAGGCTTTGTCAAGTGCTGCTGCCTAGAATTTTCATTGCCTCATCAATAATTTTATTTGGAAGGAAGTATATGAAATTGGTTTCACCTTGCTTTTGTCCACAGCACTTACAATCACTCCAGAATCTTTTGGTCATTATTACCCAAAGAAAGAAGATCCCAGATATGGCAATATGTGGATAATAGAACCATTTGGAGCAAACATTGAAGATAGCAATTTAAGTATAGATGAAAAAGAAAGCCTCATCGATCTCTTATCCAACGACAGACTCAAAGCTAAATTCCAGTTATCCATATCAAGATCTCATTTCTGGGCCTCCATAAAAAGTGAATACCCATTGCTGAGTGAAAAAGCAACAAATTTTTTTTTTGAAAAAAAATATTTTTAAACAAAACATAAACATAAATCCATCATCCATTACAATTGCAAACAGTCGGTCAGTTACAAATCTTTTGTGCTTCATCTCTATATTCAGAATTTACTAATTATCTAATTTCTCATATTGTCAAACAAATAAACATCCTCATTTATCATTTATTTAACTATGGCTTTATCGCTTCAAAAAAAATATTTTCAAATATTAAATTTATAACATTCATTTCATGTTTCATATTTCATTTCCATGCTTTCTTATCTAGCCATTGATAAAATAAATCCCATATCTTATAATATTGTTTATCTTCTTGTTCTCTAATTTCAAATGTCAATTTACTCATTTCAGAACATTCCATGATTTTCTTAATAACTTCATCTTGCGTTGGTATTTTCTCATTTTTCCAGTTTTTAGCAAACACAATTCTGGCCACTGTTAAAACATTCACAATCAAATATCTCAATTCTCTATTGTATATTTCTGGCACTATCCCTAATAAAAAAATATCTGGTTTAAAGTCTATGTGTTTTTTTATTGTTTTTTCCAACCATGTGTGGATTATAGTCCAGTATCTTTTAGCTTCTACACATGTCCACCACATATGGTAATATGAGCCTGGTGTCTGATGACATTTCCAGCACTTTACAGATTTGTGAAAAAACAGATTTGTGCTAAAAGACATTTTCATCTGTCACAGCAATTAAAACTCGGCTTGAAATAAAAACGACTCACCATCTTGCGGTAACATCATTGGAGCCAAAAATCCATAAACTTATTTCAAACAAGCAGGAACAAATATCACACTAAAAATGAGTAATACTTAAATAAGCTTCAATTATTTTGTAATAATTACACTAATTTTAATAATGTTATTACAATTTAACAACTTTTAAAGATTTTATGATTAAGTAAGCATTTACGATTTTGTTATAATTAAATAAGCATTTATAATTTTGTTATATTAAATAGGTGCATTTAAACAATTCATATTTGTGGTCCGCAGGATTTAAACTTATGAATTTGGTGGTCCGCGGGATTTAAAATTATGAACTTGGTGGTCCCTGAGGTCCAAAAAGTTGGATACCCCTGCTCCAAAGCACCTGAGGACAAGAAGCAATGGGTGGAAAGTAATCAAGGAGAGAAGCAACCTAGAACTAAGGAGAAATTTCCTGACAGAACAATTAATCAGTGGAACAAGTTGCCTCCAAAAGTTGTAAATGCTCCAACACTGGAAGTTTTTAAGAAGAGATTGGATAACCATTTGTCTAAAACAGTATAAGGTTTCCATCCTAAGCAGGGGGTTGGACTGGAAGACCTCCAAGATCCCTTCCAACTCTGTTATTTTGTTCTGCTCTAAAACTGCTACCAATTGAGGTTTTATGTACACACTCAAAAACCCTCCCATCTATTCTTTCTACAGGGCTGATGCTTTAAGTTATCACAGAAAGCTCATGTGCGGGGATTGCACAAGTCTGGCATGACGATGTACAGACTGACAAAAGGAACTGATAGTTGAGACAGGGAAACATTGTTCCTTTTATCCGGAACAGAGGACGCCTTGTTTGAGAGATATAATAAAGATAGGGCAAGCTTTATATCTTGAACCTAAGGCTTCAGTGCAAATATTACATCAATGGTATTAATGTCATCAAGCAATAGAAAAATATGGCTCTGATGCTTTGGAAGGGCAACAATTAACTACAAGACCTCCACCTGATTATAAAGTTAAAATTTTCACCCCAAAACCATCTTTAATTGAACCATCAGTTCCTTCTGAAGGAGCTAGTTATACCTCCATTAGGCAGAATTTAAAGAAACAGTTAGACAAAAAAAGGGGGGGGAATATAGAAGAAATTGCTGATATGCTTTCTGTTTGTCTACCGGCTGCAATTTTGCAAGTTTCTTCTGAATGTGCTTATCAAGCCTTCAGAAAAGTGCCTGTTTCTGGCAAGCGTCAACAAGCCTTCTCTAACATCAGGCAAATGGCAAAAGACAACGCCACTTCTGAGTGTCAAAGAGCAATTGTTGGGCTGGGAAAAGATCTTGATTTGGCAGATATGATTAAAGCATGTCAAGATATAGGAACATCTTCTTATAAAGCTAATTTGTTAGCAGCTGCTTTATCACCAGGCAGCAAACCTCAAGGAAAGTGTTACGATTGTGGAAAATCTGGTTATTTTAAAAGAGAGTGTAAAAATCCAAATGGGGAGGGCATGTCTGTAACATCTCGCCCTCTCTTTCATCAGGGATCAAAACCCTGGTATATCATCGTATGGATGACATTTTAATTGGAGCGCAAAAAATACAACCTAATTGGCTTTCTGAAATACAAAATGATTTATGTGTCTATGGATTGTAAATTGCCCCGGAAAAAATACAGCTGCATGCTCCTTATCTGTATTTAGGACATAAAATATTGCAGTCTTTTTCTGCTCTGGCTTTTCCTCATTTAAAGTTACCCAAAATTATTTCCTTAGTAAATTTGCAACAATTGCTGGGTACTATTAATTGGGTCCACCCATATTTTTCTTTACCTACGCATTTACTTAGTCCATTATTTGAGTTATTGACTAAAGGAAAAAAGCCAGGAGATTTAATTATAGTTCCATCTGTAGTATTTGCTACAGTTGAGAAAATTAATAACATCTTGAGTACTCAGTTTGTGGATCGAATCCCTCATAGAGATTGTCAGTTATCTCTGTTAATATTTCCTACTAGTAAACTACCCACAGGAATATTGGGAGTTTTAGAACAGCAAAAAGTATATTGTATTGAATGGCTTTATTTGTCTCATTACCATCTAAAAATGTTTTACCCTTTATCCAAGCTATTGATGAAATTATAATCTTGGGGCGTACTCGAGCCTGTCGAAGAAATGGAACTGATTTAATAAATATTGTTCTTCCTATCTCAAAATCTGACTTTCACTTTTATTTTCAGAATAATTTATCTCTTCAGTGTGCTCTAACTGACTATGTAGGCTGTATTTCATATCATCTGCCTAAAGATCCTAGGTTTACTTGCTTAATGACTTCCTCTTTTCCTGTCTGTCCATTGCTTTTTCACTATCGTAAACTCTTTTTTTTTTTCTGATGGAGGATGAACGAGAGGAACGATTGCTTACAAAGATCCTCATGATGACATCTGGAAAGTTTCCTCTCAACATTCAGAATTGTTCGCTGTTATCTTAGCTTTCCACACTTTTTCTCAACAGCCTTTTAATCTGATCTCTGACTCTCAGTATGTGTGTCAACTGATTTTTAATCTTCCAGGTGCTTATATTACGCCCAGGATTGACTCCAATCTTATGGCCTTATTTCTCACTTTACAGCAACTTCTACAAGACCGGAAGCATTTATATTTTGTCTCTCACATATGCAGTCATTTATCCCTTCCTGGGCCTCTTTCTGAAGGCAACAGTCATGCTGATGCTGCTGTTCATGTTTTACCTACTTTGTGTACAGATCAATTTTTTAGCCATTCTTTTTTCCATCAAAATGCCAGGGGGCTGGCACAAGCTTGCCACATTCCACTAGAGCAAGCTAAGTAAATTGTTTCATCTTGTCCCCAATGTTTTGGGGCATCCCCCTCAGGGGACACAGGAGTTAATCCCCGTGGTCTCACCTCTAATCAATTATGGCAAATGGATATTACCCATGTTCCTTCTTTGGCTCCTTGGAACTTTTTTGCAATTTTGTACAACCTGGAATATTATTGTTACTCATGGTCTTCCCTATAATTCCACAGGTCAAGCTATTGTGGAACGTGCTAATTGGTCCTTTAAGGACTGCCTTCACAAACAAATAAAAAAGGAGAGGGCTCTCGGGTCCCAAATTTGTCATGGGTAACACAACAGGTTACAAAAGTTTTATTTACTTTGAATCAATTGAATTTTTCAATTTCTAATTCAGAGGCATTTTCAACAAAAACAAGTTTGCCTCCTCCTCTGGTATATTATAGAGCATTACCAGACAAAACATGGTTAGGACCGATTCCTTTAATTACTTGGGGGTGGGGCTAGGCTGCTGTGTTTACACCTACAGGACTTTGTGGATCCCAGCGCGTTGTGTTTGTCCAGCCAAGTATGTCATGGCACCACCCCTGAGCCCTATCCCAGAGATGGCAAAGGTGACTCTACAGACAGCACGGCGACCAACCCGATCCCGTCATGCCAGTCATCCAGTGACATGGGGAGATGTGAAGAATTTGACCATCAAAGTGCAGACAGTACTGCAGCAGCAACAAGTGGAACAAACACCAGAGAATTTGTGCGCTGCCATTTTTGTGTTTTAACTGCCAATTCTTTAGTCATAATTTGTTTGTGCTTGATTGTTAATAACTGGCATCAGCAGCTGTCATCCCACCTAAACATTCTCTCGAACAACGGATGAAACAAAACTTATGGGTTCAGCTTGCAAACATCACACAAACTGATGCCTTTTGTTTGTCTGAAGCTTTTGATATGGAAAATTTGCTTTCTACATGTTTAATCCCTGTGTGTACACCTGCTGTAGTAATTCAAAACTTTACTAATTTGAGTGAGTATTTGTTCAAAGGGAACTTTGATTAGAAGAATATAGCTCATTGGGGAGAAGCTGTATATTATCTACCCTCTAACACAATTGATTTGTATCAGTTCCTGAAAATGTAACTTTGTTACTTTAACATTTTAGATGAATCACGGAACATTCAGCATCAACTTAACATCTTACATAATTTGGCCTCTGATTTAAAAATTGATACTTTAGAATCTTGGTGGGAAAGCCTTTGGTCTTGGTTACCAATAGGCTTATTGGGAAACATCCTACGTTATTCAGTCATCATTTGTGCTAATTTAATTGGAGGATGCTGTTTTGTTCAGTGAATTATTTCCTTTTGTAATATATGTATAACTGCATTTTGCTTTAAACCCCCTCTCACACTGCCTTAGGGTCAGGTTTATGACTTGTATAAACAACTGCAGGGATATTCCTCTCCTGATAATAACCCCTTTTCTGGCCCCTCGTAAGAGGATGGCCTGGCAAACAAAACAAAACAGAGTGGAATGTGGGTCAGTAGGTCAAGGGTCACGGTGCCAGGCTGCGAGCAGCACACTGCCATAGCTCATGCGCTGTGGGTCTTGCCTGCTTACTTCATCTTTGGCTCGGATTTGGATGAGATCATCTCACCTAGAGAGGATGGCATCTTGAGAGGGGGTGAATAAGTTATCCAATCAGAACCCTGTTGCTGTGCTACCTTTTATCTGCTTGTGTAAAACTGTATAAAAATAAAGCTCTCGGGGAGACCGAGAGAGACATCTTGGGAGACCTCTTGAAAAAGAGCAAAATCCTGGACCTCTGATTTACAACAGCTAAAGAATTCTCTCTTCTCTCCCTCCCTTTCTCTCTTGCCTTTCAGGCATGTACCTTAGTAGGAACAATCCTGCAATTTCTGGGCTCATTTACATTATGTTGGCTTTGGATGCATTGTGCACTTGGTGTAGGAGGAAAAAAAATATCAAGGTATATTTTAATATGTTTTTCACAAAGCAGCTTCTGTTCCTCATAATCCTAGCAAAGGCCATCATCACAGATTGTACTGTACTCTTCCTTGAAGAACATTGCTTGAGGAAATACCTCCCTGGACACATGGACACGTCATCTTAGAAGACCTTGAAACTCCACCCATACCATCACTCAACACGTATTCATTTTAGTGGATAAAATGAATCCACTGAATCGTACATCTGCCCCAGACAAATCTCCCTCTATCCAAGTAAGAAGCCATTCATTTGAAATCCAAAATGAATAAGATTCTTATCTTTGGGATTTTTGCCATGCTCTTCAGCACTATAGGTAAGTAAGTAAGTAAGTAAGTAAATAAATGAGTAAGTAAGTAAGTTAACAGCTTTTAGTATTTAGGAAAGATTTGTCATGGCTTGACTTGGAAAATGTTTAGTTGAGATTTAATTCCACCCCTTAAATGTAGAAGTTCATTTGCATAGAGAAATACAAAGGATTTTGTCTGATCCAGAGCTTGACTTGAAGACCAGCAGGGTTTTATGGATCAAGGTCTGCTCTCAAAGGGAGCATGATTATCTGATATATTTGGGCAGAGCTGGAGCTAGAATATCTGAAAGTTCAGTGAAATTTGCTGTGGATCCAACTGGATCCACAGACAGACCATGATCTTGGATGATGGTGCTAAGGTGGAAGGAAATTCTGGAATCTATTCACTCTTGAATGATTAAGATGGGTCGAGTTGGGAATTCACAGATGGAAAACATGGGAATGGGATACAATTGCAATGGGATGGGAGTGAGAATTGGACTAAATGTTCCCCATTCCTGCCCTCATGGAGCAGTCGACGGACTCTGCATTGGTGAACAGCCAAACTCAAGGTATAAAAATCTACCCCTTATAAAGGTATGGGATAAAATAATAACAGCACCTGAAACACTCCATACTTAACAATAGTGAAGGCAATAAAGATATTTGGATAGTGGACATTGCAATCCCTGAAGACAGCTGAATTAAAGTGAAAGAAGTGGAGAAAATTACAAAATACAAACACCTGCAAATGGAAGTAGAATGGCTGTGGCAAAAGATAGCAAAGATAGTACCAATAGTAATAGGTACCTTATGATGAGCTCTGTGGTGCAGTGGTTACAGCTGCAATATTGCAGGGTACATCTGCTGACTGCCGGCTGACTGCAATTTGGCAGTTTGAATCTCACCAGGCTCAAGGTTGATTCAGTCTTCCATCTTTCCAAGGTCAGTAAAATGAGGACCCAGATTGTTGGGAGCAATATGCTGACTCTGTAGAACCACTGAGAGAGTGCACTGTGAAGTGGTATATATAAGTCTAAGTGTTATTGCTATTGCCTATGTATAATAATTGGCTCCCTAATGAAAAGGAAGGACTCACTGGAGAAGAGCCTAATGCTGGGAACAATAGAGGGCAAAAGAAGGGGATGACAGAGAATGAAATGGCTGGATGGAGTCACTGAAGCTGTCGGCGTGAGCTTAAATGGACTCCAGAGGATGGTAGAGGACAGGAAAGCCTGGAGTGTCAGGGTGGCAATTAATCCCATTCCGCTTTGGGGTAATTGCATCTTAATTAGAGATGTGACCGTGGCTTTTCCTTGAAGCATGCTTTAATAAAATAAGCCCACGATATATTCTAATAAAACTCATTTTATTATAAAGAAAGTAAAAAACATCTTACTAGCTATTAATTACATCTTGGCAGCGTTCCTGCCTTACTTCTTGGCAGGCAAACAAAGAAAGTTAGAAGAAAGTGAAAGAATGTGGACATGCTCAGTAGAATCAGAGATAAGACTCTGTCTACCGTAAGTCTTAGAATGGAAGCCCAGCTGACAAATACAAGAATGCAGTGACATGGAGGAATGTTGTCCATGGGATCAGAATGGGTCGGACACAACTTTGCAACTAACAACAATAAATAATAATAATATGGTTTTATTGTTTTTAATGTTGTAAGCTGCCTAGTGCTGCCTTGCAGTCAGATGGGAGGTAAATAAATAAACAAACAAACAAATAAATATTTTTGGTGATAGCTCTAACACTATAAAACAAAAACATCTGCCTATCTCAGGTCCTTGGGAAAGACTCAATATGTGGATAAAAAATGCTAAATCCAATCTAGATATCTGGTTGACTGTGTGACCAACCATCATCATTATCATCATATTGCTGCAACAATCCACAAGGATATGATACAAAGCATGCAAAATCCCTGTTGTGGTTACAGGTCTCAGCCATAGTAACCTTCTTCTCTCTTACAGGTTATTGTCTGTGGTGCCATGACGAGTCCCAGAAGACTCCTGGATGGATGCCTGCTTGTTATTCTTGTGACACAGATCAATGTTTCAAGACAGGTTTCTATAGAGGTAAGATCCTGGAGCTCCAAGGCAGTTTGAAGTGGGCTGGAACTTCAAGGGGTTCCCCTTCCTTTTGTATTTTCCCACCACCACCCTTTTAAAATCATCCTTCCTTTCAACTTCCCAATAGGAGATGGCAAATTGCTCCACTGGGATGCTGGTTGTACCACAGGCAAGAATATTACATGTGGTGAAGAAAAGGTTTGGGAAATACATGGTACCTCCTATAAAGAATCCACACGGTGCTGCAACTCTTCTCTTTGCAATAGTGGTCCCCCATTTAGTAAATTCTAAAGACAAATCTATTCAGAAGAATCTCCCATAAACAAAGGGAGACATCTTCTTCTCCCTTCCCATTTCTACACAGATGTTCTCCATCCGTCATGCTGTGTCCTTCTGTGGGATCACAATCAGAATTATTTGTCATGTAATAAATAGTTTTTGAGAATAATCACAGGGTTCCTTGGCTCTTCTGTTTGTAAAAGACAATATTCCTAATATTACTGTAAGTTACATGTTACAAAAGATAGAGTGCTTAATAAATTCCAGGGTTATCACCAGTTACAACCTGAGTAAAATACAAAGATGAACCAAGTAATCAAAAAGTCATGGACTCAGCTGACACCACGGCAACACGTTCGGGGATTTCTGAGCTCCAGAAACCCCTTCCGATAGCCCCGATCCCAGACGGTTCCTTCGGGACCCTGCAGTCTAGTTTTGACTGTGGTAGTGTAGAGCACATCCCTGCGATCTCAGGGGTACTGCTAACCCCCTGATTGATCCAGGGAAAGCTCTTTCATTCATGGCTGCCGAGGCTAAGGCAGCTTGACAAAAGAGCGAGAGAAAGTGACAGCGTATCGGATCGGTGAGAGCTTTCTATTACTAAATAATACAAGAACACACTGAGGGCAAATGGTTTTGAAGATTGCATCTAAGATGAGATAAGCGGCAAAGTTAAACAAAGGGAAAAACAATTCTTTTTACCCTATTCGGCTACTTAGCTAAAGGACTTAATTGTTTAATTGCTTCACTTTCACTATTGACTGAGACCGGGACTGAATTGAAAGAGAGAAGCTTAGCAGGATTGGTAATCTTTGTCCGGTTTTTTTTTTTTTTTTTTTTTTTTTTTAAGAGAAGAACTGGTGGATATTGGCTGGAGTATTTGATTGGATTCGAAGTTTTTTTTTTTTTTTCTATTCCTTTTAAAACTTTAAAACTTTTTTTCTTTTAGGTAATCTTTGTTAGTAGAAAGACAGGAGAGTGTACTGCCATCTGCTGGAGAAACTTGTTTTTATGTTCATTCAAGTTGACAGCTAAGAGCTACAGTGTAGACAAAACAAAGAGGCTGTATGTGAAGTTGGTAAGAACTGTGAACACTTGGAGAATGTGGTTTATTTGCACTGTTTAAACAGGTGCTTTGGCTGGTTCTTATGGAAACAGAAACCTTGAAATAAGATACAAGGTCACTGTGCTCTGTAGAGCTGCTACTTGCTATTTTTTCCCCCCTGAATTATTGCTCTTAATATTGTGGCTTGACTAAAGTACCACTCTCTGAATGCTTTCTCTTTTTTTTCCCCTTTCATTCTCATATTTTTGAGCTTTCTCTCTTTTTTTTTCTTTTTTCTTTTTTTTTATCCGCCCCGTCTCACAATTTGGATATAACTATATTGGATTAAGGTAATCAAGTGCCTGAAGAACTTCTGGTTTTTGTTTTTTGGTTTTTGTAATAGGTACCCTTATTTTTATTTTTGTTTTTATTTTATTTTTTTGGCTTTTTATGGTTTATTTTTCTTTTTTACCTCTTTTTGCTGGATCCCTTCTTTTGCTTTTTCTATTTTTCTCTTTTCCTTTTTAATATCTAAAGGATTACGGTTTGGAAGAACCAGAAGAGCTTGATTTGATCAATTTTTTTTTGTTGTTGTTGTTCTTGATTTTTACTCCTTTATTTTTTCTCCCCTCTTTTCTCCCTCTTCTTTGGATTTTATTCTTTTCTCTCTTTTTCTCTTTTTTCTTCACTTGAACAGTGAACAACAGTGTTCAAGTGGGATCTGCTGCAACTACACCTGCATCATCACCATCTGGTGGGTAGAGATCTATCCAGACAATGTTGCAACAAGAAAAAGATAAAGATAAAGAATCGCCAATACAAACAATTTTACAAACAGTACAAAGAATGGAACCACAACTGACTAAAGTGGAACAACTATCCAAGACAGATGAAAAAGTGGATAATATCCAGCAAACAATGGTGAATTATGAAGAGAGACTGTCAAAACTAGAGAAGAAGGAAGACCAAAAGGAAGAGAAAATAAAAGAAATTGAGAATAGACTGGGAGATGTGGAGCTAGAAGCAAGAAGATTAATCAGATCGGAAATAGAAAAAGCAGAATTTTATTTAAGATTTCAAAATGTGGAAGAAAAAAAAGAAGAAAATCTTCCAGATGTGATTATTGGGTTGCTGTCTGAAGCCTTAGAAACTACTAAAGAGAAGGTGATGGAAGGAGTTGACGAGATTTACCGAGTTTACACTAGATATGCAATACGTAATAAACTCCCAAGAGAGGTACATATAAGATTTACTAAGAAATCGATTAAATCACAAATTCTTCAAGCAGCAAGAGAAAAAACCTTGAAATACAAAGATAAAGAAGTGGTGGTCTTGACACAAATACCAAGGAAAGTAAGAGAGTTGAGAAGAGAGTACCAGTTTTTGACGAAAATATTGATGCAAAAAAGGAATTAACTACAGATGGTTGACCCCAAAAAGATTAACTTTTGTATGGCAACTTCAAAGATACCGGCTGAACACAATTGATAAAGCAACAGCTTTCTATGACCAATTTCTTAGAGAAAAAGAAAAGGAAATGCAATTTGAAATCCAACCTGTAGTCCCAATAAAATTTATAGAGGAAGAATTGGCAATACTCGAGTCGACAGAGGGAGCAGTTGGGGGAGCTATTCAACAAAAGGAACAACGTGAAGTAAAATCTACTAGAGCAATAAAACCTACATATAAAGTATGAATATGGAAGAAAAGAAATTAATTTCAATAAATATAAATGGACTTAATTTGGCTATTAAAAGAAAGAAATTATTCCACAAATTAGAGAAACTAAAAGCTGATATAATTTGCTTACAAGAAGTACATATTTAAAAACAACATGAATACTTATTGACACAACCAAAACTTGGGAAAACCTTTTTATCCCTATCGCAAAGCAAAAAAAGAGGAGTCGTATTATATATTAAAAATGCAATAGTGGCAGAACAAAAATATTCAGACTTAGAAGGTAGAATTTTGATGGTTGAAATAATTGATAACAATATGAAAATTCTTTTAATAGCAATATATGCTCCAAATGAAAATCAAAATGACTTTTATAGAAGATTACATAATAAAATAATTGAAATGGAATACGATAATATATGTATGATGGGGGACTTCAATGGAATTGTGGATGAAAATTTGGATTACAAAACGAATAAGGCAACAAAACATACTAGAAAGATACTACCAAGATCCTTCTTTAAGATGATGGAGGAAATAAATATGAAAGATACATGGAGAGAAAGAAACAGAGAAAACGAACAATATACTTTCTACTCTGACATTCATCTTGGTCCAGTTTAGATATGATATGGACAACAATGGATTTGTTGCTGAATATAGACTATGTGGAAATAGAAGCCAATTTATGGGCAGACCATAATCCTGTGATAATAATCTGGAAAGGATGAACAAGAAGATCTAGATGGACTTTAAATAATACAATATTAAAAGAGCAAGTTTTTGTGCAGAAAATGGAAAGAGACCTGGCTTTCTTTTTTAAAGAAAATAAGAAAGAAAAGACATCGATACAAAACCGCTGGGATACAATGAAGGCATATGCCAGAGGAATAATTATAGACTACACAAGGAAAAGGAATGCAAAAAAAAGGCTAACGTCGAAATTTTTAACCGATGATTACAAAAGATTTGAAAAGGAACTCCAGAAAGATCCACACAAGAAGGATATTAAAATCAAAATGGATACAATAAAGCATAAAATGGATTTACTGGAGAAAGAAGAATTAGCCCAAAAAATAAGACGTGCCAAACAAAACTACTTTGAAAATGCAAATAAACCAGGCAGATGGTTAGCTTATAAATTGAAAAAGGAAAGAGAATCGACGAAAATAACACACTTAGTCAATGCACAAGGGCAAAGTAAATTTGGAAATAAAGAGATGGGGAATGTTGTGGCTCCGTCCTCTGAGCCTATCTTATCGGAGGAAGAAGGCTCCGAACATGAAGGAGAGGAGACAGCCAGGCCTCCCTCTCCAGGACCCTCCTCTCTGGCAATGCCTCAGGTGTCTCCCGAAGGAGAAGAGATTGGCCAGGAGCCAGGTGTTTCCGAGCCGTCGGATAGTGACGAAGAAACATTGTGGTTGGACCCACGCCAGCGTAGGCGAGACAAGCGTGCACAGCAGAAAAGGAGGCGTGCCAGAGATTAAGCTGAGTCACTGGACCACACCCCACAGGCTATAAAAGGGAGTGTGGTGGCCATTCGGACTCTGTGACGGACAAAGCTAAATCTTCTAGTGAGTCACTTTGCACCTTTGGATGCTGTGGATTTAATTACTCTTGGACTATTTCAAACTGTGTGTATTTTGTCTGTGTTATCGGAGTAAAAAGTTCTTGGCAGGCAGTTACGGAGTTGCTGCCAAGTTCCTTATCAGTAGTGTTTGAAGAGTTTATTTAACCCTCGGCTGGCTGTTTGAGTGCGTGTGTGAGATGGGGACAGAACAGGGAAGATAATATAAGAGTTTTATAGAATGGGAAGGCGCCAGGGCCAGACGGTCTACCAGTTGAATACTTCAGGACGCTACAAGAATCTTTGACCCTTCCACTATTGGAGGTGATGAATGAAGTGATGACAAAGAAGCAAATATCTAAATCAAGGACTGAGGCGTATATTACATTGATTCAATTCTAGCTGCCGTTAAAACATTCACAATTAAATATCTCATTTCTCTAATGTATATTTCTGGTAAAATTTTCCTTATATGCTGTTGACATTGTCATTTTATAATACTGCAACCATAATTTTTCCCTTTTCTCTAAATCAATCCCATGACCCACATTTTTCCCCCATGCAATCATTGTTTCTTTAACTTGTTCTTCTGCCAATTTTACTTCTAATAAATGACTGTACAATTTTTTAATTACATGGTCATCAGAACCTGTTAAGATTTTATCTAAGTTTGTCAAGTTATTATAAAAACCCTCCATTTTAGAATCTTCATCATATCTAGACTGTATTTGCATATATGAAAATCAATCCATTTCAAACTCTTGTTCTTCTAGTTCTTGCTTCGACTTCAGTTCACCCCTTTCATTTAATAATTCACCCTATCTAACAATTTGTTCCTTTCTGAATGTTATTGCGTGTGAGACTGCTTCAATAGGTGATAACCAGACTGGAATTTTTAAATAGTGACATTGTTTGATCTTCTCCCAGTTTAATAACAAAGATTCTCGTATCATATGCCTTCTGAAATAACCCTGTACTTTTTGTACTTTTATACCACATAAAAGCGTGCCAACCCAACAATAAATCATATCCTTCTAAAGTCAACAATCTAATATTCCTTAACGTTATTCATTCTTTAATCCACATCAAATTACAAGTTTGATAATATAATTCCCAATCCGGCAAACCAAAACCTTCTCTTGATCTAACATCTTACATCAATTTTAGTTTTATCCTTGACTTTTTGCCCTGCCATATATATTTTAACACCATTTTATTTAAATCTTCAAAATATTTTTTCCCCAACTTAATTGGAATTGTCTGAAATAAATATAAAAGTCTGGGCAGTATATTCATTTTAATAGTTGATATTCTCCCTATCAATGATAGCTGCAAATTCTCCCATTTTGTTAGATCTGTCGCTATCTGTTGTTTAAGCTTATCATAATTGTTCTCTTTAAGAGTACCACATCTTGCTGTCAAATGTATTCGCAGATATTTAACCTTATTCGTGACCTGCATCCTTGATACTTCTGCCAATTCTTCTTTCTGTTTTTTAACATATTTTTTGTCAAAATCTTCGTTTTGTCTTTATTTATTTTCAAACCAGCCACTTTCCCAAAATCTCCTATTTTGTCTCTCAATTTGTTTACAGATTGAAGTGGTTCTTCCAAGATAAACACCAGGTCATCAGCAAATGCTTGCAATTTATATTCTTGATTTTGAATTTTCATTCCTTTTATTCCTTTTTCTTCTCTGATGTTTCTGTTTAGTACTTCTAATGTTAACACATGGCTTAGGACCCGGTTATTTACGAGACCACCTTCTGCCTCCGATAACCTCCCACCGGCCAACACGCTCCCACAGAGAGGGTCTCCTCAGGGTGCCGTCTGTCAGGCAATGTCGGCTGGCGACCCCCCGGGGAAGAGCCTTCTCTGTGGGGGACCCGCCCTCTGGAATGAGCTACCCCCAGGGATACAACTAATCCCGGACCTCCGGACCTTCCGCCGGGCCCTGAAGACTTTTTTATTTCAGCAAGCCGGACTGGGTTAAAAAATTTTTAATTGGGTGTATTTTATGGGTAAGGGGTTTTAAAATTGGAGAAGCCAAAGATAATTTAATTTTGTTTTTAATTGCATTTTAATATTTGTATTGTGTGTTTTAATTTTGGCTGTTCACTGCCCCGAGTCCTTCGGGAGAGGGGGCGGTATAAAAATTTAATAAATTAAATAAATAAATAAATAAATAATATTCCAATGTATCCAAAATTATCCTCAAATTGTCTCTAATCTGCCTTTTTGGCAGAAATCCATTTTGATCCAGGTGTATTAAAATTATTTAAGTATCTTTTAAGTCTTTCTGATAATATTGTAGCGAAGATTTTATAGTCTGAGTTTAGCAAAGATATAGGCCTATAGTTTTTGACTTGTTGTAGGTCGGTATCTTCTTTTGGAATATATGCTTCTAACCATGAGTTGGGTATTTCCTTCTGTAGCATTACTTCATTCATAATTTCTAGTAATGGGAGACTCAGTGATTCCTTCAAAGTCTTATAATATTCCACCGGTAATCCATCTGGACCTGGTGCCTTCCCACTTTTTTGTTTTTTAATTGCTTCTGTCAACTCCATCATTGTTATATTCCCTTCTAACATCATCTCAACATCTTTTGGAATCTGAGGTAAATTTGCCTTATGTAAATATTGTTTAATATTTTCCTCTTCTATCTTTTCTTTTTCATATAGCTTTTTATAATAGTCTTGTACAATGTTCTTCTTCTCCTCATTTCCAAATCTAGTTTGTCCTTGATCATCTCTTAACTGTGATATTTTCCTTGAGTTCCTTTCTTTTTTCAATTTATATGCTAACCATCTGCCTGGTTTATTAGCATCTTCAAAGTATTTCTGTTTAGCGTTCCTGATTTTTTGTGCTAGCTCTTCTTTCTCTAATAATCCCATTTTATGTTTAATCGTGTCCATTTTCATTTTAATGTCTTTTTTTTGTGGGAACTTCTGCAGTTCTTTTTCAAATATCTTATACTCATCCTCTAGAATTTTATAGGCTTGCCTTTTCTTAATATTTCTTTTCCTTGTATAGTCAATAATCAGGCCTCTGGCATAAGCTTTCATGGTATCCCACCGGTTCTGCAGTGATGTATCCTCTTTTCTATTTTCTTTGGGGGGAAAAGCTAATTCTTTCTCCATGTTCTGTAGGAAATCCTTTTCTTTTAATATTGTAGTGTTTAAGGTCCATCTAGACCTTCTCCTTTGTCCTTTCCATCTCACCATCATTGAATTATGATCTGCCCAAGTATTAGCCTCTATGGCTATTTCTTCTATGTTCGAGGTCAAGTCCATTGTCAACCATATCATATCTATTCTGGACCATGATAAATGTCTATTAGAATAAAAAGTATATTGTCTATTTTTTGCATTTCTTTCTCTCCATATATCTTTTATATTTATTTCCTCTATCATCTTAAAAAAAGATTTTGGCAAAGTTTTCCTACTTTGTTTTATTGTCTTTTGTGTATTATAGTCCATTTTCTCATCTACTATTCCATTGAAGTCTCCCATCATACAGATATTGTCATAATCCAACTCTATTAATTTCAAATGTAATTTTCTGTAGAAATTTTCTTGATTGTCGCTAGGAGCATATATCACTGTTAGCAATATTTTCCTATTGTTGTCTGTCATTTCCACCATCAAAATTCGTCCTTTTCCATCTTCATAATTTTTTTCCACTAATATTGTACCTTTAATATACAAAACCACTCCTCTTTTCTTACATTGTGGCAGTGAAGCAAATAATTTCCCTAATTTAGGCTGTACCAAAAGTAATTCATGCTGCTTTTTAATATGCACTTCTTGTAAACAAATTATATCCATTTTCAATTTCTCCAATTTGTAGAATACTTTTCTTCTTTTAGTTGCTATGTTAAGTCCATTTATATTTATTGTAATTAACTTTTTCTCCTCCATGTTTATACTTTATGTGTTGGTTTTGTTGATCTATTAGGTCTCAGTTCACGTTGTTCTTTATATTCTATCGCACCTCCTACTGCGCCTTCTAATGCGCTCTCCTCCTTTCCCATCATCAGGAGATCCTCTTCTTGTAGTTGGAGCAGTGTCTCTTCCCTTCTTGGCTCAGCATCTTTTTCTCTTGTATATTCCACAAGGAATGCTTTAGCTTTGTCAATTGAATCTATTTTAAATCTTTGCATTTGCCATGTAAACACCAATCCTTCTGGTATCAGCCATCTGTAGTTCACTCCTTTCTGGAGCAGTATTTTTGTCAAAAATTGATACTCTTTTCTCAGCTCTCTTACTCTTCTCGGTATTTGCTTCAACACCGTAATTTTCTTGCCCTTGTATTGCAACGCCTTCTCTTTTGCTGTCTGCAATATTTGTGTTTTAATTGATTTTTTAGTAAATCTTATGTGGACTTCTCTTGGTAGTTTATTTCTCATTGCATATCTAGTATATATTCGGTATATTTTATCAACGCCATCGACATTTTTTCTTTAGAAATTTCTAGAGCTCCTGCAAGAATTTCTATCATTTTTTCTGCCAAATTTTCTCTTTTTTCTTCCTCCACATTTTGGAATCTTAAGTAAAATTCTGATTTATCCATCTCTCATCCTAAACCACTTCTATCACGTTCAACTTCTTCTAATCTATTATCCATATCTCTGATTTTTTTATCTCTTTGTTCCTCTTTTTCTTCAATTTTTTCAAGTCTGTCTTCATATTTCTTCATCATTTGTTGTATATTCTCCACTTTTTCATCTGTTTTCTCTATTTTTGATTGTATATCTTGTATTCCTTGCAAAATCATCTGCATTGTCGCATCCTTTTCTTTCTCACATTCTTTCTCTTTTTCCTGCTGAATCATTGTCTGTATTGATCATTGTCCTCCTGCTGGTGCTGAAGAGGGGGTCGATCTAGCAGAGCTAATAACTGCTGCTTTTTTGCTCATTTCTATAAGTAATCCAACTCGACACAGTGAAATAATATATCTTCAGGTTCTTCTCACCCTAATCCGTTTTGTAGATGGCAGGAGATTACAAAAGGATAAAAAGAAAAAAGGAAAAAACAGGAAAAAAAACCAAAAAAAGGAAAAAAGGAAAAAGAAAAAGAGAAAAGAAAAAAATACCCCAAAAAACAACACTCTTCAGGCTCTTGTGTGCCCTAATCCAATCACCTGGGATAGCCAAAACAAATTCAAGTAAGAATCTCCAATCAGCAAGTAAAAAAAAAGAAGAAAAGAAAAGAAAAAGGGCCAAAAGAGAGAGGAAAAGTTTCTTCAGACTCTTGTATGTCTTAATCCAATTGTGCGAAATAGCCAAAAATAAATTCAAATAACAGTCTCCAATCAGTAAATTAAAAATATCGAAAGAAAAGAAAGAAAAGAAAAGAAGAAGAAGAAGAAGAAAAGTTCTTCAGGTTCTTATGTGCCTTAATCCTATTAAGTAAACACTTATTGTGAAGGAATAAAAGAATAAAAGAAGAAGAAAGAAAAAGGGAGAAAAAAAATATGTATATATCTGCTCCAATGTTTTAAAAATGAAAATATTAGGGAAGTGGAAAGGTAAAACTAGAAAGGGGAAGAATTTCCATCTAATTTAAAAGTCCACAACTGTGTAACATTCAAAATCTCTTTCTTGTGCCACACTTAATCTAACAACTCTCTTTTCCAGAGCCGCTGTTATTTTCTTCTTTCCAGTTTTAATCGCCTTTCAATAATGCTTTTCCCAGCAAGACACCTATATAAACAGACTTGTAGACACTCTTTGATGTCCTTTTAAATTTTATCTGTAAATTAGCCAATTGATCTTGGAAAATAACACAGTTGGTACTTTTTTCCCTTTCCCCTCAGTTAAAAAACAAACAAAAGGAGAATACAATGTTTCAATCCACTAGATGGCAATGTCTCTTATTTCTTCCACTTCCACTTCTCCTTTCAATTAGCAATAAAACAGAAAAAATGTTAAAAAGTAAAAGTCTGCCAAAAACAAAAATGACAAATCTAATTCCAAAATTAATAATCTCAATCTGTATCAAAAATTTAATATTTAAGCAGATAGAAAAGTGAATCTCCTTTCCAATCCAGTCCAGTCAAGTTTAAAGTAAAACTTTCCACTGACATCCACACATAGAAATAGTTTATATTTTAGGAAAATTAACTTAAATTCAGGCTCAATTCTGTCGCTAAATTACTTCTATATTGAATCCTAATTGCATTTGCTCTTCAGGGTGTTCTTAAAATCAAATTAGAAAAACTCTCACCAGATCGTAACACTTTCACTCATTCTCTTCCTTTCGGGGCTGTCCCAACTTCAGCAGCTTAATGGCTGCCTCTTCAGCGCCAGAAAAAAGAGCTTCTTCTGGATCAACCAGGGACTTTGTGGTGTCCCTGGGATCAACAGAATGTGCCCTCCTCTATCACTGTCTCAACAGGACAGTGAGATCCAATTTGGATCATCCCGCGGTGGAAATATCGGTGGTAGTTTTGGAGCCCCAAAAACTTCCCGCTGTCTCGTCACAACGCCAGCCCTGCCTCCCTCCTCAAATCAAAGATATTTTTATTAGGGATCTTACCAGAGACATATAATAAAGAATTGCAATATTTAATTGTGAACCTTTTAACAGCAGCTAGAATTGTATTTGCAAAAAAATTGAAAGGAGAAAGGACACCTACTGATGAAGAAATTATTAAGAAAATGAAGGACTGTGCTGAAATGAGTAAATTGACATTTGAAATAAGACAGCAGGAAGATAAACAATATTATTTAATATGGGATTTATTTTATCAATGGATGGACAATAAAAAATGAAGATAAACATGAAATATGTGGATGCTGAGATAAATTAAGTGAATTTCTTTTTTTTATATGAAAATAACCTCAAAATAGTGATATTTTGAAGAGAGGAGGGAGCACAAAAGGATACAAACCGAACGATATACTGTCTGTAACTGTATGTAATGATGATGTTTCTATGTTTTATTCTTGTTTAAAAATAAAAAATTATTTAAAAAAAAGTCATATCATCTCTCAATTATTACCCAGTTATGCTCAGTGATGCAAGAGAAAGAATGTACCATATTTTTTGGAGTATAAGACACACCTTTTTTCTCCAAAAAAGAGAGTTAAAATCTGGGTGCGTTTTATACTCTGAATGTAGTCCTGCTCAGCCTCTCAAACGGAGGTTTCAGAGGCTGAAATAAGCCTCAGAAATGAAGCTTCAGAAAAAAAGCGTCAGAAACAGAGCTGCAGAAAATAAGCCTCTGAAATGAGGACTTTTTTCTGAAGCTGTTTCGGAAGCTTTCAGAGGCAGAAAAAAAAGTTTTTTCTGAAATAGAGTTTCAGCAGTTTCAGAGGCTGAAAAAAAAGCAGGGCACAGGGCTCACAACCAATGAATCTGTAACACCCCCCAAGAGAATCAAAACTCCAAGGCAGGCATCTTCCTCAAGGCATGAATTTATTACAGATGTCATATTGGCACATCTGG
Source organism: Pantherophis guttatus (assembly GCF_059756535.1). Lineage (NCBI taxonomy): Eukaryota > Metazoa > Chordata > Lepidosauria > Squamata > Colubridae > Pantherophis > Pantherophis guttatus. The sequence continues at coordinate 255,924,299 of NC_142064.1, read as the reverse complement.
CAAAACCCAAATCTGAAAGCCCCAGGTTTTCCCCACCCTAAGTAAAATCAAAGTTCCTTCTCCTCTATCCACATGTGCATCACATGGTCCAATCAGATCACAGTCCCAACTTTGGTTGACCTCCAGTCACGCCTGCCCAGGTGCAGGCTGAACATTCTTGACTTCTCACTGAATATGAGAATGTCATTCAGGTAAACTAGAACACCCTTGTACATGTGCTCATGCAGCACCTTGTTGATTAGCTGCATGAAGGCAGCAGGGGCTCCCTGGAGTCCGAATGGCATGATCTTGAACTGAAAGCTGCCTAACGGGTCTTCCATTCATCTCCCTCTTTAATCTGAACATGGAAATAGGCTTCTCTCAGGTGTAGCTTGGTGAACACTTTGCCCTTCGCTAGGTGATTTAGCATATCTTTCATTAGGGGGAGAGGTAGGTAGTGAAAATGCTACTGGTTTTCCCGAACTGGTAGTAAAAAAATGCTTTAAAAAGCAAAAAATAAGTTCAGAGAATCGCGCAGCATAGCTGATCATCTGAATTTTTTTTTTTTACTTTTTGTTGGCATTTTTTTACTACCGGTTCAGGCAAATAGGTAGTAAAAGATGCTTTTAAAAAGTTAAAAAAAAAAAAGATTCTGATGATCAGCTCTGACAATCAGCTGTGAGTGTGTGTGAGTTAGTTGTGTGGCTTTTGTGTTATTTTTGTGTAAAGTGTGATAGTTGGTTTTCCCAGTCACATGATCACCAAGCAATGCCCACTCAGTCACAGGCCCACCAAGCCACACACCCAGTCACATGCCCACCAAGCCATGCCCACCAAGCCACGCCCACCAAGCCATACCCACTAAGCCATGGCCACCAAGCCACTCTCACAGAACCGGTAGGGAAAATTTTTGAATTTCACAACTGGGCTAACCAATGCCTCCTTAAGAAATAATAAACAATCCACCACGACCAAAGTACATCACCTCCCACAAAGGCTTTGCCAAACAGGAGGGACATCAATCCAATAGAAGATGGCCAAGCTCAAAATCATGAGGACCCTGTCCACATCTTCTGGTCCAACAGGTTCAAACACCTCCCAGACACCAAGGCTGGCTTCCAATGTTGGGGGGGAGCACCCCTGACACCATCAACAGCTGGCAGAATCCTCCCTCCCTCAAAGATCCATGAACCACCATTTGGACAGAGGCTTTAATCAACACAGAAGGGGAAGAGTTTAGAACTCAGGTGGTCAAGCTTACCATGGCGAGGACCTTGTCCAATTCCTCAGGATGTCCCAGTTCAAACTCTTTCCAGATAACTGAGTTCAGAAGTGCCTTGGTCATTTCCAGGGGACCTGGCCAGAATTAGACCTGTTTCATCTCCCCAGTTTCTTGTCCTGAGATCCTGTAATATGATAGAACCAGGTGGCCAGGCAGCTGGGGAATTAGCTCAAATGGTAGAGTGCTTGCTCCGCATGCGAGAGGTAGCAGGATCGATACCTGCATTCTCCAGTTAATCTCTATTCGCTTTTGGCTTCCCTACAGAAAATCCAGTCCCAGGCAAATTGTGCATATTATCCTAAATGTCTACACTGTTGCAAAGCAGTCCAGGCAGACAGTTGGGCATTAGTGGCAATACCAAACTCTTGCTTTACTCTTGCAGGAGATGGTGGGACCGATGCCCACCTTCATCAGAAAGGTTTTTGGTGGGTCCACCCTGGGTGATTCTGCATAACAGCCTCTAGGTGGCTCTTTCTTGAGAAATGATGGAGCAGAACTACTAGGATGTAGTGCGATCAGCTCAAAGGATAGAGTGCTTGCTTTACATGCAAGAGATAGCAGGAGCAATGGCTGCTTTGTGCTAGTCAACCTTTTGCTCCATTTTGCCAGATTATTTGGACATTTTTTTTAAAAAAAAATCTCTTTAGTTTCTGCATTCTGAATTCTTGAAGTTTGGTGAGTCAAGGGAAGCTGGAGCTGGGGAATTAGCTCATATGGTAGAGCGCTTGCTTTGCATGCAAGAGGTGGTGGGATCGATGCCCACATTCTCCAGTCACGTGATTATTTTATTTTGGCCATTTTTATCTCCTTCATTGCCATCCATGTATAAAATCATTCTCATCAAATCTCTTTTTAGATATGACCTAGCACAGGGGTGCCAAACTCAAGGCCCAGAAGCTTTATCTGGCATGTGGGGTGCTTAGATCTGGCCCGTGGGGCTGCCCTGGAAACAGTGAAGGACTGGCCCACAGTGCCTCTGCCAGCGAAAACACAGTTTGGGAGGGCTGCTCACGGCCTTCCCAAGCTCCGTTTCCGCTGGCAGAGGGTTGCAGGAGGCCGTCACAGCCAAAAATGCAACTCAGGAGCCCATTTTCTTTGGCAGAGTGCTTGGGCCACCACAGGTGCCTCCCGACACGAGTGATGTTGAACTGGCCACGCCCAACCTGGCCATGCCCTCTCCTCAATGAAATCAAGTTTGACACCCCTGACCTAGCATCTTCCTGTTCTTTCATATATTCTGGGAAGTACATCTGAGAGGCATTTGGGGAATTGTTCAGCCTATAAGAGGGCTATTAATTGTTTTCTACTAGAAGACTATGAATGCCCAGGATCTTTCAAGAAGCAAATAATCAGAGCCACTCGTGAAGAGCTAAACTCAATAATTTTATTGTCTACCACCTTCATTACAAGAATCTCACCAGGTCACATGATGTCGCTGTGATGATGTGAGTTTGACACCCCTGGCTTAACCCATTCTTCCAGCCAAGTTGGCAGTTTTCCACCTGATCTCCACATCAACCTTCTGCTCTCTCTTCTTCTTTCTGTCAATTCTACTAAGGTCTTCTTTTGTATGAAGTCACAGTTCTCTAATTGTCTCAAGACATTCAAAAATGGGATTGACACTGGGCTCGCTTTCCATGTGAGAAAAAGTGGGAGGAGGAGGAATCTTAGTAGCCCAATGAAACTTTAAATTTTAGCCTTGACATTTTCCAATATAACTATTAATCTCTGATATCTGTCTGTCTATGTCTGTCTATCAATCAATCAATCATCTAATCGACAAGACTTTAAGAACCAAATATTTCAAAGAATTTCACCCCTGATGTATAGGAAATTCTTCTTTCCAGCATCAGAAAGACTGGTTTTTAAATCAGAGGAATGCGCTAGAGCCAATTTTAGGCAGAAAAGCAAGCCAGCTGGAGGATAGTAATGAAGAAATTGTCACAGAGGTGAGTTTGGTTAATGCCTGATTAGCACTAATTAAGAAAGTGATGTGCCATATAGAGAAGCTGCTCAGGAAGAGAAAGTCCGTAGGATTTTTAAGGCTACACCTGGTGGATGGAAGACATGAGTGTAAAAAGGAGGACATGTCCTCCTTTTACTGAATATTTGATAACCCTGCTCGCTATCCCCTAGTTTGGGGATGGAATGTAGTGGCAGAGACTTTAAACATTTTAGCATGGTAGCTGGAACCAGCTTCTTTTCATGATGGATCTAAGCTTTATTGTAGGAGCCCCCTTCTCTTGCCTCCCCTTGTCCTTCATACCTTCCCATCCAGTGGACAAAGCGGCATTTAGAAAGAGCTCCTAGGCAGAAAGGATACATTTTAGATGGAGGTTTTACTCACACAAGGCAGCCTGGATGGCTCCTAGTGGTAATTTAGGCATACTTTTGAAGCTCCAGGTATGTTGATTTACAGGTTTCCATTAATGTACCATATTTTCCGGCATATAAGATGACTTTTTAACACATGAAAATCTTCTCAAAAGTTGGGGGTCATCTTATACGCCGGGTGTCGTTCTCCTGTAACCAGGCAGACCAGCCCGAAAGGCTCTGATGAGCCTTAAATGGCTCTGGCGATCCCAGCTCTGACGATCCCAGCTGATTGCCTGCTAATCAGGCAACTCAGCTGGGATCGCCAGAGCCATGTCAAAGGAAAAAAGTTTTCCCCCTCCAGTTTGCTTACCTCAGCTGCTAGTCGCAACGCTTGCCTAGCTTCCCTTGCCTGAATCCATTCCATCAGCAAGCATCTCCCTGCCTGCAATAAAGCAGGCAGGGAGTTGTGGACTTCAACTCCCAGAATTCCTCAGCCAGCAAAGCAAAGCTGGCTGAGGAATTCTGGGAGTTGAAGTCTACAAGTCTTAAAGTTGCCAAGGTTGGAGACCCCTGTTCTATTGGGTAAGTTTTTTTTCCCCTTTGGGAGCTTTAAAAAAAATAGTTAATTGGGGTTTTTTTTAGTTGTTCTTTTTTAGACCTAGCCATTTAAAGTTTAGGAAGTTTTAAATTTAGCTTTCATATAAAAATAAAAATAAAATAAAATAAAATAATATTTGTGCAGCTTTCTGAGATTTAGTATGTTTCTGTAGTGTTTCACTCTAACTACACAAACCCACAAAATCTCACAAAGCTGTATGTGGAATTTTGTGTGTGTGAAGTGTGAAAGTTGGTTTTTTGGGCTTTTTGTGGCTGTGTGAGGTTCCTGCTTGTTGCAGGGGCCATTTTGGGTCTAGCACAGCTGCTTTTACACTGTGGGTGAGCCAGTTGATGTTTTTTAAATTTTATTTGGTGTGCGTTGGAAGAGGGGTAGTCTTATATGGCGAGTATAGCCCAAACCCTATATTTTAACAGGAAAAGTCTGGGGTCGTCTTATACGCCCAATCGTCTTATACGCAGGAAAATATGGTAGATGAATTTGACCCACTCTCAATATGGAACACCAAACTTCTGTTTTTGGCTTCTGCAGGTTATCTTAGTTTTTCCCTTTCTTTCTTGCGAAATTGTGCAAGAGTGCTATCGGACAATTGAGGAATTAGGGCAAGTGGTAGAGCGCTTGCTTAGCAAGCAAGAGGTAGCAGGATCTATGCCTGCATTCTCCAGCTATTATCATTTATTTTGATCCAGCCATAGAAAATCCTTCTCAACCCCCATTCTGCACCTCCTCCAAGTTTCTTTCCATCTGGTCATCCCAAAGGTGTTTTTTTTTTTTTCCCCCAAGAGGCAACTGGACTTTCTTGTGTTTCTTTGAAGACGTTTCGCTTTTCATCCAAGAAGCTTCTTCAGCTGTGGATGGATGGTGGGGAATGGAAAGATTTATACTCCTTGCAGATAACTGGTCATTTGCATTCTTTTAGTGAGTCATTGAGGCCACCTGGAGGTTTATCTGTGTTGTCAAAGTCACCTAAGTAATGCAAATGGGTGTGGAACCTTCTTGGAACTGCTAAAAGAATAATGTTGTATCCCCTCTCCCTCTGTTGAGAGAGGGCTGCTCAGTTTTGACATAGATGGCCTCTTTGACCCCTCTTTCAAACCAGTGATCCACTCTGTCCAAATTGTGGACTTTGCTATCTTAAAAGTTGTGGCCTTTGTCTTTTTCAATGCAGACGGATTACTGAATCTTGTCCTGATGGGTTTCTCCTATGTTGTGCCATACGTTTACGAAGTGATTGTTTTGTTTCCCCAATCTACAGATCTGCACGTGTCTCACTGCATGGTACTTATTATTGTACTTTCCATGTGGTCCTCCTAAGCTGATGGGGAGTTCACCCTAATGTTGGGTGATCGCTTAGCCTAAAGAGATGATTTTATTTATTTATTTATTTAGTCAAGAATGTATTAGGTAATAAGTATAAGCATGGATTGGATTTATAAAATAGATACAAATAGAGAAAACATTAGGACAGGGACGGTATGCACGCTGGTGCTCTTATGCACGTCCCTTACAGACCTCTTAGCAATGGGGTGAGGTCAACAGTAGCCAGTCTTAGGTTAAAATTTTGGGGGCTTTGGAATGAAACCACAGAGTAAGGTAGTGCATTCCAGGCATTGACCACTCTGTTGCTGCAGTCATATTTTCTGCAATCGAGTCATTTATGTATAGTATGAAGAGAATTAGTCCTAGAATGCTGCCTTGCATAACACCGCTATTAACAGGTGCAGGATTTGATAGGGTGCTCCCTATTTTGACCACTTGTCTGTTTGACAGGAACTCAGCTATCCAATTATGTAGGGGTCTGGAGATGCCATAGGATTTTAGTTTTAGAAGTAGTTTGTCATGTACCACTGAATCAAAGGCTTTACAGAAGTCTACGTAAATTGTGTCTATTGCTTTGCCCTGATCAAGATTTGTAGCCCATATGTTCTTGCAGTGTAGAAGTTGTAGATTACAGGATAATTTTTTTCTGAAACCAAATTGTTTATTAGAGAGTAGGTTGTTTGTTCCTAGGTGGAGGGTAATGAAATGGTTAATGATTGATTCCATGACTTTGCAGGTGATGCAGCATACAAAGATTAGTCTGTAATTTTCAACTAGGCTGGGGTCTCCCTTTTTGAAGATAGGGATGACCGTGGCTAGTGACCATGGCTTGGGTAGAGAGCTGGTCCTGAAGGATTTTTCAAAGATTATGCTATAGTAATAGACAGATTTTTTATAAAGTATGGACATAGTCCATCAGGTACAATAGATAGAGATGGTTTTAGTCTGAGTAGTGACTTTTCAACGTTATCTTCTGTGAAATCTATTTGTGTTAAATTGTTGTAGTTATTTGTGGTACAACTAGGGAATGAGCCATTGCTGTTTACAAAGACTGAGCCGAAGAATGTGTTGAAAGGTTTGCTTTAACTGCTTCATCATTGCATTCTTTACCATTAGGTCCTTTTAGGTCTGGGATGGATCCTGAGTTTGTTGTTTACAAAATTTTAGAAGGCACGGTTAGATTTCATGTGCAGGAGGTTCTCTTCTTGTTTGGTGTGGTAATTGGTGCTTTCAGTCTTTATTTGGTGGCATATAATTTTGTAGTGGCTTTTAAAGTTAGCTACATAGCCAGTTTTGTTTTTTCGCCACAGTTTTTTTTTTAATTGGAGCTTTCTTATTGATATGGGTAATTTGTTTATCCTGTTTTTGGTGGTGATTAGTGGTACATATAGTTTAATAACTCTATTGATTTCGAGCAAGAAAATGTTATAATGGTCTTTGGCAGTGTAACAGCCAGAGAATAGAATTTGCCAATCAAGGGATGAGAGGTCGGTGTCTACAAGATCATAGTTGGCTTTTTTAAAGTTGTAGTTGGGTATCCCATTATTTTGGTGATTTTTGTAAGGGCGTATATTGAGACAAAAGTCAATCATGCTGTGGTCACTGTTGGAAACGGGTTCTTTTATTTGTAGTCCATAAACTGAGTTTAAGCTGTTGCAGAAGATGAGGTCGAGGCAGTTATTGAGTCTAGTGTTGTTAGTTACTAGTTGATCTAGACCTAGATTTATAACAGCATTGTATAGGGTTGTATGAACGAGTTCAGTTGTACATTTGTTTATTGTCCAATTAATAAGAGGTAGGTTGAGGTCACCAAGAAAGATGAGAGGGTATGGGCAGGAGGCTGCCCACGTTAGTAGTGAAGTTAACTTGTTTGCATGTGCGATATCGTAGTCCGGGGCTCTGTAACATAGTAAGAAGCGACGTGTGGTGTTTAAGGACAGTTTGCAGACGATAGTTTCCAGAAGAGTGAGTTCATGTGCAACATTTTTTTAGGTTTAGTGACTTTTTATAGAAGATAGCTACTCTACCCCCTCTGCAGGTTTCGCGATCAGACTGGTAAACGTGATAGTCTCTTGTTGTGATGATGGAGTCAGGGAGGGTTGAGTTTAGCCATGTTTCACAGACAAATATAATATAAATATAGCAGTATTTAATAAGAGGAGGAGTTCAAGCATTTTGTTAACAATGCTTCTTGCGTTTATTAGTTTGCAGTGGTTGGTATTGGGGAAGTAAGGGGTGTGCTTACCTAGTTTTGGATGATGGTTGGGTGGTAAGAAGCGAAGTGTGGTGTTTAAGGACAGTTCGCAGACGATAGTTTCCAGAAGAGTGAGTTCATGTGCAACTTGAGTATTTTTTAGGTTTAGTAACTTTTTGTAGAAGATAGCTACTCCACCCCCTCTGCAGGTTTTGCAATCAGACCGGTAAAACCCCAACTCCAAGTAAAGACGCAGAAGCAAGCATTTTCTAAAGTTCACTTTACTAGAATAGGCAAACTGGAACATCTGGGAATCCTGAATCTGAAGGAAAGCCCGGGTTTTCCTTCAGTTAGTCAAATCTCCCAAAACCACCCCCTTTCTCCCCAATCGATCACATCCTCCAATCAACGTTTGTTCCATTTCGACCCAGCCCCCCAACCACTCCTTCTCCAGATGCTGGATGCCCTGACCTTGACCGATAGGAAGAATGCTATTATGTCTACTAACCCCCTCTCCTAAATCACCCCTCCTACTTTCCCACACATGAGGAGGTGGCAGCATTAAAGCTTCCGACTTAATATGGCTTCCAAATCTGACAGTCTCTTACTGTGATGATGGAGACAGGGAGGGTTGAGTTTAGCCATGTTTCACAGACACATATCATGTCAAATGTAGCAGTATTTAATAAGAGGAGGAGTTCGGGCATTTTGTTAACAATGCTTCTTGCATTTATTAGTTTGCAGTGGTTGGTATTGAGGAAGTAAGGGGCGTGCTTACCTAGTTTTGGATGATGGTTGGGTGGATGTTTTGGGTGATGGAGGGCTGGATGTTGGGGGATTGATTGTGGGTCTTACTTTTTATGCAGTCAGCATGGTAGTCGATGTACAGATTTGATGGGATCCTTTTTCTGTAAGAGCTTTAGCTATTAATTAGTGCAGATGTGTTTGGAGAGGAGAAACACAGATCATGGGAGCGGAGTATAAATTCATGTTGTTAATCATTCATGGGCAGAATCCAACACTGTCTCAGCAATGCTTAGCAGACACAGCAAATCCTGGGCTCCCTTCAGTTTGGACCAAGAAAGTCCAAAATGTCCACTCTGTATCCAGGAGCCAAAGAGATGGATGAGGATTCTTCACATCCTGGAAAGGAGATCCATTTGCTTAAGCAAGCAGTTCAGTGTTTGCAATTCACAAGGAAAGGATAGAAAGTAAGTAAGTAGATTAAATGAACAAACCAGCTACTGCATTATTCTTCTTTAGCCCTACTCAAAGAGCCACTGTTTTGCTTCTTGTTTTAAAACCCACCTATAGATGTTTTCTGTGCCAAGTCAGACCCTGAGATTATTCTGTGTCACGAGTGTTTTCAGGATTGCTGTGGCTACTTGATCAGTCACAAACAGTATGGTTTCAATCAAGCCATCTCCTGTTTGCAATTACCTGCAAGCCTTCCCCGCCCTAGTTAATTGCAGGTTAACTGCCCATATAAGCAAGGACCTTTTCGCTTACTACTTGGGCCTAAATGCTGTTTTAGGCCTAGATGCAAGAGCTCTTGCTGGAAGCTGCATGCAGAGCTCAGTGCAACGTCGCAGATGGGAGGAGAAGCACAGATAAAGACTCCAGACACTGTTGCAGAGATACTCCTACGGATGCTTGCCTTTTGCTGTTTTGAAGCACGCAAGCTATCATCGGACCTGCTGTTGCTGGACATTCTTCCTCCCACAAACTTGAAGCTACGTTTGCTGTTTGAACTGTTTTTACTTCAGGTGACTTTTAGCTGTGAAGTTTGTGCTGCCGCCCTTCTACTACCTCGATGATGTATCGACACCGAAGCTGCTTATCTTCATGTTAGCTTTATTCCCTTGTGAACTGTTTCGGTATTGTGGAGAGGAATCTAGGTAGATAGCCTTGCTTCACATAACCAAGATAAGACTTTGTTTTTAATGTGCTTTCTTAAAGACATAGTGCTTTTTAAACATTTTAAAGTAAATTATATTTTTACACAAGACTCCTCTGTCAGATTTATTTCAGTCCTAGTGTGTTTGCTCATGAGCTGGTTCCAGGTCCGGGGGACCCCTCAACCCCATTCCCTAACATTCTGGAGTTCTCTGAAGGTGCCCTTCGTAATGAAGAGATTAATTACAAGTGAGAGGACCTAATCAGTGATGGCACCAGGGGTGCTATTCAGCAGGTTCTGACAGGTTCTGGAGAACTGGTAGTGGAAATTTTGAGTAGTTCGGAGAATCGGCAAAAACCACCTCTGATAGAATTGCATTGCTCAGAATACATATTTATTGTTTTATTTGTCCTCTTTGGAAGTGGTGGGATTCTGCTGGTTCTAGGCGGTTCGGCCGAACCGTTTGTTAAATTGCTGGCTCACCCCACCCCTTGCCCCGCCCATCCGCACCATTATTTATTGCCAATAATGGGCGAGGGGTGGGCAAGCCAGTAATTTAACAAATGGTTCGGTGTTTTTTTGTAATTTTATTGGCCTCGCAGCAGTGGTGGGTTCCTCCCAGTTGGGCCCAGTTCCGTGGAGCCAGTAGCGGTGACGATATGAACAGAAAGGCAGGACTGGACTCATTATCAGTAGCTAATTAGTTCATTGTTATCAGTGACTCCCACTGATTTTAAACTCATTTTAAAACTGGGATTGGTGACTACTGAAATTTAAATATTCAACATTGGTCTCAGAAATCTTTGATTTGAACTTTGATTTGAACAAAGAAGCAAGAAAAATCGTAAAATGGGGCAAAACTCACTTAACCATAATAATTTCTAGATATTTTAAGTGTAGAGAATTCAAGTGTTGAAAATGACCCATTATTTCATCTCTTTTTCCGCACTAGGTACCACTATTTGATTTCTTTACATTTTATTCAAATAACAACAGAAAACCCAATACAGTTCAGTATGAATTGGCTTTCCAGTCCTTCCTTGATGCACTTTTTCACATTGGTTATCTAGTTTAAATGCCAAAGAAAAATCAATGATATATTTTTCAAACCTTTGGAGAATCACACTGTCAATTGTTCACACTGCTCAAGCAAAACTAACAGGGGTGAATTAAGTTTTAGCTAAAAAATGGAGCTTTAATTCCAGAAGTCCATCCTTTAAACTTGGACTTCTGGAATTAAAAGGCTCTGGATTAAATGGTACTCCAGATTAAAAATGGAGAAGAGTATCTTGCTTTTAGACATGATAATAGCTGTCTAGAAAGGTGAGTTATGAGCTATTTTTACGTCATCAGAAATTTAATTTATTACCTGTTAAAAATGCAAAGACAAGGAGTACAAGGAGCAAATAAAAGACCTTCATGTTGGGGTTGGTTCTGGACCAAATCTTACTTGTGGGACAGAAACCAGCTCTCAGCTCTCCTTGTGACTTCTTGAAAAGCATCCCCCCCCCACAAGCTCCACCGCCTTAGGAGGCAGGGGAGGGCTGCAGGTTGATCCCAAGGGGGTCTGGGGCTACTGGTCTACCAGTTAAAAGCCTGGTAGACCAGTACCTCTGCTAAATCCTAAAGAATTATCACATGACCATCAAACCACGCCCACAAAATAAGCCACGCCCACAGAACCGGTAGTAAAAAAAATTTAGAACCCACCCCTGCCTCTCAGCACACTGAACTGTTTGTTAAATTGCTGGCTCGCCCGCCCCTCACCCCACCCCACCTGCCACCCGCGCAGCACCAGCCTACTCTAGCCACAGGTGGGGAATTGTGGCTCTTTTACAACCTGTGGACTTCAACTTCCAGAATTCCTGAGACAGCCAAGCTGTCTCAGGAATTCTGGAAGTTGAAGTCCACAGGTTGTAAAAGAGCCACAATTGCCCACCCCTTCCCTAGCCCATCCAGTCGCTGGGGGAGAACCGGTAGTAAAAATTTTTAATAGTTTAGAGAACTGGTAATAAGATTGGCTGGCCATGCCCCCGAACTGGTTCCTGGCTCCGTCACCAGTCGCTTACCCTGCCCACCATCATTGCCCACATGCAGCCCCGAGACTCCGCCCTTTGCCAGCCAGGAGCGCTGCCGCCAGTCGCTCCCGTGCACCCGGCTGCCTGCCTGCCTCGTCAACGCCACCATGAGGAAAGGCCCCAAAGTTTTGCTGCCTGGGATCCACGTGGGCTGCCACAGGGAGAGTCGGGTATGGCTGGCTGGATGCTGCCCGGAGCTGAGCTTGAAGCTGGCAGGAGGAGGAACGTTGCCTCTTAGCAGCTCGACCAAGTGATAAGCCATCCGCCCCAGACACATGGGAGCAGAGCAGAAGGTGAAACTTGCCCCAGAGGCTGCCACCCCCATGATGCGCCCACGCCCAACACGACTTGCCTGGGCGCGTGGGGCCCAGCATCCCCATGACCTTCCTAGGGCCCTGGGTCTACCTGCGAGGGCTGTTGTGCAGAACCTGTGGGGCAAAGACGCTGAGTTTTCCATGGGCGCTTCCTAGGCTCCAGCCGGGTCAGAAAGCCAGCAGAGGGTGCGAGATGCATGCTGCATTTCCTCCGCAGGGCCGGGAGGAAGTTTGAAAAAGTTCCCCGCCAGCGCCAGATGGGCTCAAGTGGCTGCAGTGGCGACGGCGGCGATAGCGTCCGGGCAGATCCAACAGGTGAGAGCACAGGAGGTGCCACACAGTGCAGGTGCGCCTTTGCAAAGCGGCTTCACAGTTGGCGTCTCCTTTCCCCAGCTGGGGCTGCTGCGCCTTACCCCACCAGGGAACCGGCAGAGGAAGTGGGGAGGGTGGGCGTGGGGGGTGGGCATCCTATCCAACTGGGCTTTTGCAAAATCAAGCGTGAGTTGGGAATTCCGATGCTCAATGAGCATTTTGTGTGGCTGGCAGGGAGAGGGGGGTGGGTGGGAATCTGAGCCTGTGAATTGGATTGCTTGGGGTGGGGGGCCAGGATCTCCAATGACTGGCTTTGCAGCAGAGGGATCTTTAAACCTCCAAAAAAAAGGACAGGTTGCCCAAACGTTTGTGCTTCTGGATTCCCTGCCTGTCTTGGCTCTGTCAGGGTTGGGTCTCTCTCGCCTGGAGAGAGGGTTTCTTGGATATGTATGTGTGTGTTGTGTTAGGCTAGGCAGGGAGGTGTGATTCACATGGTTGTTAACTTAAGTGAATCCGGCTTCCCCCCCCCCATTGACTTTGCTTGTTGGAAAGGCTGGCTCCCCCCCCCCCCCGGCCATCTCAGCCCTTCTGCCCTGCCTTAACCTTAAACCGAGCTGCGTTTCCTCCGAAATCCAGTCCATTTCCTCGCTGGGCAAGACTTACCTGCCCCTGCCACTCAATTTCCAGGAGTTGTTTGTTTAGAGACGGGAAACCTTCCAGGTTTCCAGTGGGGGGAGGTTTGAGCTGTGGAATATCTCACTGCCACACATGTGTGTCCCCCCCCCTCGCCCTTTTTTGCCTTGAAAAGGCAGAAGCTTGAAGAGGTTGAAGAAAAATAATGTTCTTAGAAGCTTCTGATGCTCAGGCAACTCAGCTTGGATCGTCAGAGGTGTTTAAAGGGATTCTTTGAAGAGGTTGTAGGGAATAAAATCCCCTTAAAAGCCTCTGGCAATCCCAGCAGATTTGCCTGATCGTCACAAGCTTCTAAAAGCATTGTTTTCTGCAACCTCTTAAGGTTGTAGAAAAAACGCCCACCCAGTCACATTACCCACAAAACCGGTAGTAAAAAATTTTAGAACCCACCCCTGACAGGCTGCCCAGGCTACAGCCGAAGCTCCGCATCGTAATGGGCTCCAGGAGGAGGAGGGGCGCCGTCTGCCCCATTGAGATGAAGGGGAGAAAGAAAGATGAGAGAGATGAGACACCCAGAGATACCTGTTTAAAAGAAAATACTGGGAGCCACAAAACCTGAGTAGGAGTAAGTGATATGGAGTTGTCAATGCCCACCCAAGTTTAAGGTTGTGTTTAAGTGTTTACATGTGTTTAAGGTCAAGTATTTAAGGTTGAAGACATCCGATCACTTCACCCTGCAGCCAGCCCTGTAGGCCTGCGCCCGTCTCCCACCTGGGCAGCAGCGGCCTACCTACCCTGGTTGTATCACCTTGCCCTGCAGCCGGCCCAAACGCCCGCCTCGGATTGTCTCCGACTGCTCCAGCAGGTCATTTTTATTTAATTAATTTAATTAAGAATGCTGCAATAGGCATAAATGATGACCAGTCAAAAGAGGTCCTGTCAGAAATCACTATTTTCAGCCCTCTGGGTAGTCCCTATGTGCATACGGACTACTCAGAGGGCTGAAAAAGTTATTTTTGACTGGTCCTCGCACTTTTGACCAGTCCTTGAAGTTACGACTGTCCTCACATAAGTGCGAGGACCAGTCAGAAATGACTTTTTTCAGCCCTCTGAGTAGTCCCTATGCACATAGCCACACCCACCCGGTCAAATGACCAGCTAGCCACGTCCACCCTGTCACATGACCAGCTAGCCACGCCCACCCTGTCACATGACCACCAAGCCACACCGCCAACTAAGCCATGCCCACAGAACCGGTTGTTAAAAAAATTGAATCCCACCACTGCTCTTTGGGATAATAATAGTGTTCCCCGGCCTGTATTTTCCAGTTGTTTTGAATTATAGATCGTCATGCACAGTCACTTCATGGGTTTACCTCCAAATGATGTGGATAACACGAGGATAAGGAACAAAATGAGACAATCAAGGTAAATCATAATATGTCCCAAATGGGTAGTAAGATAGTAGTGATTTCTTCAAGATCAAGGAAGGAGAAGGCTGCAGAGATGAAGGAATGGCAGGCTGATTTTCCTCATCACCCCAAAGCAGGCTTGGCACACTCAGGTGGAGGAAAAGGTGAACGCTTCCCATTGCACCTGTCACTGTTGCAACACTTTAGAACTTGAATTTCAGTTACAAATCTGAGAGTAGTGCCACATCTCCAATGGTCACTTCCTATAGGACAACGAGCGTAGACTCCCCGAAATTCACCACCTTTAAAGGGGGGGAAAAAGAACTGTGGGTCAGGGAGAGACAAGAAGATCGAGAGATGGGAGCTGAAGGCCTGCTGAGCAAACGCAGCCAGTGGCTCCCAGCCAAGGACTCTGGCACCCAAATGAGACGATTACAGTTCTCAAGGTTAAGTTACCCTGCATTCACTTGATTGAATTCAAACGCCCTAGACCCAAGAAAATATTTGCTTCTTCATTTTGTGTACCACCAGGACAGCTTGTCAATAGAGAATGGGTTGGCCTTCATCACTTGCTGGAGCTCTACCACTAGATTAGGGGTGGGCTTCAAAAATTTTAGCAACGGGTTCTCTGCCTGGTTGCAGGGTGGGTGTGGCCATGGTGGGTGTGGCCTGGTCGGCCTCATGCATCACGGGGGGGGGAGGCTTTTTGCCCTCCCTGGGCTCCGGGGGCTTTGCTTGAACCCCCAAGAGGGCGAAAATGGCCTCCGCAGGCTCCACAGGCCCTCTGAACTTCCTGAACTTCTAGTAGGCATATTTTTCGCCTTCTCCGAGCCTCCCTGCATGTCCTGCACTTACCTGCATCCAAAATGGGCCAATTGGGGACTTTGGGAGGGCGGGATGGGCAGGGCCAGCCAGGAGTGGGATTTGGGGGTTCTCTGAACTGCATAGAATCTCATCTAGAGGTTCTCCCAAACCCCAGCAAACCCCCAGCAGCCCATTCCCTGCACTAGATGGAGAATAATGGCAAATGCTGTGAAATTCCAGAATGCTGAGCCAAGAGAAAGTGTCCATAACATTTAATCAGAATGGGACAACTTGACACTGGTAGCTTGGCACGGCCAGCTGAGGATGGCCTTCTCACCACTGCCAAGTCCCCTCTGCCAACTCAGCACTACAATTTCTTCTCAGGACACATCAATACTGGAAATTCGCTATGGGCACCTGATAGAGAGCTGTGCAAGCAAGCGAGTGAGTGAGCAGCCAGGGGCAGGGATGGGTGGGGCACTGGATGGAGAGCCAGGCAGGAGGTCGGGTGAGCAAGCGGGCTGTCAGAGGGTGGTGGAGGTATGTTGACTCCATCCTAAATGCTGAACCGGCAGTTGGGCTGCAGCAGAGGATGGAGTGGCACTAGACTGGGCACTTCCCATTTTGACCCCCTCACTGCCACCATTCCCTGTGTGGGCAGATTGGCTGTGGTGGTGTGTGGGCGGTGGGCAGGGCTTCTGCTGCTCTGCCAGTTTTCTTAAAAGTGACATGGGTGTGCTAGGTTTTTTTCTTCAGCACTGCCACCACACATTGCAAGGTTTTTTTTCGTTGCACAGCAGCGGTGGCACTTAAAGAAAACTGGCAGAACCATGGCACAAAAAAAAAAAAAAACCTGGCAGAGGCCACTTGACAAGGAACAGAAACCTTGCAATGTGGCAGTGGCACTTTAAAAAACAAACTGGCAGAGAAGCAGCATGGAAAAAAAAGTGGCAGAGAGTGGCAGAAGGTCTGCCTACTGCTGTCACACCGCCGCAGCCAAACTGCCCATTAGGGGTGAAGTCAAGGCAATGGTGGCAGTGAGAGGGTCTTAATGGGAAGTACACCCCTCCTTGGTGCTGTCCCATCCCCCACTGCGGCCAAACTGCCAGTTTGGCATTTGGGCCAGAGTCAACCTACCACCGCCCCCCTCTGACAGTCCGCTCGCTCACCTGGTTCTCCATCCAGTGCCCGCAGCGAGTTAATCCAACAGCAAATTTCCAGTGTTGACATGTCCTGCGAAGAAATGGTGGTGGCGAGAAGGCCTCCCCCAGCGAGCTAACGGCCTGAAGTTGTCATATAGACAGACCCACATCTAATAACACACGTTAATACCTGAGATTATGATCAGATGACATGTTCCTCAAGGGATGTTATTGGAGAAACGTCAATGAACTTGTCATCAAAGTCTTGCCCTGAAGTTCAGAGATCCCGTGAAAGATCTCTGGAAACTTCACCAGATCTAAATAATGCTGGTCTGGGGATTCCTGGGCCTTGCCATGTTGTGCCCACTTTGTGGGTCCTGATTTGGCTTCCTGTTAGTTACATGATGCCATTTAATGAACTGACTGGCCCCGCCCCCATCTATTCTCTGCCTCCCGAGTCCCAGCTGATCGGGAGGGAATGGGGATTTTGCAGTAACCTTCCCCTGCCACGCCCACCAAGCCACGCCCACAGAACCAGTAGTAAAAAAATTTGAATCCCTCCACTGGTTATGGCTGAAGGTCTTAAACAAGAATCATGTTTGGGTGTGCTGGAATCTTACCTTCTGAGTACAGTGATTCCGTCACACAAAAATTAATGCCTTCCTTGCACTTTTCTGCTTTGTCTTGGCATCTGTCTTTAAACGGTCCATTGCAGCTGTAGCAGGTGATTCCATGGGCTGCAAGAACGAAAGAGAGCAAAAGCAGTTTCAGAAAATCTTTGCTTCCTTCTCATACAAAATTCAGAGTCTGATATTTTAAAAAAAAGTTTTAAACTGTTAAAAGATTTAGTGCCTATTTCCAACTTTACTTCATTGTTTAAAGTTTTGGAAAGCAACAACTGACAAGAAGAATTATTTAAGAGTTTACAATCACTTCCTCCCTCCCTCCCTCCCTCCCTTCCTTCCTTCTCAAAGCACCATGGATCTGTACAAACAATGGGCCAAAAGAATTTGGGGGACTCTTGAGGGATTTAGATTACTACAGTGGTCAAGCCTTAGCCAAATCAGGCTCATGTGGCTTGGAGGTGGACTTCAGAAACATTTCATATATTATGATTAGGATGCAAAGTTATTTATTACGATGCAAATTTACCTGGAACAGCAGAATATACTATAAGCTACAGTTGCAACAGTGCAGTTTGGGTGTGGCGGAAGCTGCAAATCTGCTGTTGAAGATAACAGGAATAACGTAATAACAGAGTTGGAAGGGACCTTGGAGGTTTTCTAGTCCACCTCTTGCTCAAGCAGGAGAAACATGGAAAAGCCACTATTATAAGCATGTACAAAAGTAAACCTAAGGATCAGTTTCCACTTGTTAGAAATGTAAGTGACTAAATACAGATCAGCCAATGCGATTGCATCATTTAAATGCCTTGTATGAAACCGACTGTGTAAATTGTTTGTGTTTGTGTTTGTACTCCCATCACCTGGGATCTTTCTGAGCTGGTTGAGCAAATTGCCCTTTTGAGGAAGGCCAAGGTGTTCTCGCACAATTAACAGAGTTGGAAGGGACCTTGTGGGTCATCTAGACGAACCCCCCACCCCCAACCAAGCAGAAGACCCTACACCATTTCTGACAGATGACAGTCCAGTCTCTTCTCGAAAGCTCCCACAGTTGATTGCTCTCCCTGTCAGAAAATTCCTCCATATTTCCAGGTTGAATCTCTCTCATGAAGAGAAATTGCTGGTTTACAAAATGGCTGCTATGAAGGCACGGCCAGCCCAAAATAATACAGGGATCAAATTTGTAATGTTCCTGTCTTACTCTTTCTGTCCAGAATTACATGTTCATCGATTTAGCCTTCTCTGATTTGCTTTTTTGGAAGTACAATAGAACTTGGGCTCCCTTTTTTAAACAGTTCATATTAAACTTTGTATCTGTTTCGGAACCATCACTCCAACATTCACACATTTGTATTTTTGAATTTCCTGATGGAGCTAATATTACCTTTTGTGACGATACATGTTGTAGAATAGTTTCTGATGAAGTGCATTTTAAAATGTATGAATGTTCAAGTTTTGAATAATGATTAGGTTAGCTGTTATGCTTCAGTATTCAAGTCAACAAACTGGATACATTCAAACATCCATAGTGGTATATTTTATTTTTTCAGGATGCTGCTTCACATCCACCTGTCTCTTTTTTTCCGCTCCCTTTTTAAAGGCTAGTAAATTGCTGGGGTTTTTTTTCCAACTTACCCAGGGTGGAAGAAAGCAGAATGAAGAACCCACAGAGAAGCACCTTCTTCATTCTTGCTCAGATGCTCGACTTGGCAAAAGGGATGAGGCTGAACAGGAGAGAAAATCTGTGTGATCCAGATCAGACTCTTTTGCACAGACCTGTCCATCCCATTTATATTGGGTGAAGCTCCTGGGAAGGCCAGTTAAAAAGGGACACGTGGCTCTAGTTTGGCTTGGGCGGGGCCTGTTCTTCTGACATTGGAGTTTCTGTCTAATGTGAAGGCTCACCTTGTATAGTACAAAAGAAAACAATGTATATTATATTATCTAGGAAGTCTTTGCATTGTGTAACAAACCATTTGAAAGATCCCATTTGTCATGTCCCTTATTTAACGATTACTTCTCTATCACTGCCCTTGCTTTTGACAATCACTTAATGTATGTTAATCACCAATGATGGGGCCTTGGTGCTCTCTGAGCTTGCTTGTTTTCTTGACAATGATGTTACCTTGTTGGGCTAACGAAATGTCTGCAAGAAAACAACCAAGCTCAGAATCCCTCATTTCAACCCTGAACTACAAATATTCTCCTTTATTGGTGCCAATCGCCAATATCGGGGGGTTTTCTGTTCTGATAGAATATATATTCTAATTTTTCTCTTTAATAATCCCTCAATGGTTTACCAAACTAATCACATACATAAATAGACCAAAATAAAGGCTTTGTCAAGTGCTGCTGCCTAGAATTTTCATTGCCTCATCAATAACTTTGTTTGGGAGGAAGTATATGTATTTGGTTTTACCTTGCTTTCTTCTAGGATGTTTTCCCCATTTTTCTCACTGTGGCCTACAGCTTTGGGATTCCTCAGGGTTTTCATACTAGCAAAGATTGAGCTTCTTCACTTCAGCCAAGGTCAGTTAAAGGGGAAAAACTAAGGTTCTACATTTAGGCAAAACAACAATAACAACACCAAAAGGCACAGGTACAGTATATGTGGTACCTTGCTCAATAGTAGTAACTGTGAGACAGATCCTGAAGTCCCAGTGGACAACCATTTAGATATGAGCCAGCAGTGTGCAACAGCTGCCAAAAAAGCCAACATAGTTCTAGGCTGCATAAACAGGGATAGAATCAAGATCATGTGAAGTGTTAATACCACTTTATAATGCCTTGGTAAGGCCACACTTGGAATTCCGCATAGAAGTTTTGGTTGCCACGATGTAAAAAAAGAGGTTGAGACTCTAGAAAGAGTGCAGAGAAGAGCAACAAAGATGATTAGGGGACTGGAGGCTAAAACATATGAAGAACGATTGCAGGAACTGGGTATGTCTAGTTTAATGAAAAGAAGGACTAGGGGAGACATGATACCAGTGTTCCAATATCTCAGGGGCTGCCACAAAGAAGAGGGAGTCAAGCTATTCTCCAAAGCAGTGGTCACCAACTGGTGGTCCGCAGACCACTGGTAGTCCATGAGAAAATGTTGGTGGCCTGCGGAGAAATCTTCATATTTTTGCATTTTTTATATTGCACTCATCCTGAAGCTACAGCTCCTGGGCCGGATATGACCCCCGAGAGCAATTAATCCAGCCCGTGAATGGGAACACAAGGCTGCACCACCCACCCCACCCACATTCCAGCCCCCACTCTTAAGGCCGAGCACAAACCTCACCTTGAGTAAAGCAGTGTGAGCCACACTAATTGTAATTGGAAGGTAAGACCAAGAGCTCGCCGTGCTCAGCTGAAAAGCTGCCGGGTGGGGGGGCATTCAGCTGTCTTTCTGGCCCACATCTCTCCTTATGCTATGCTTCCAAGTGGGAGACCTGAGAGAAAGCTCCTGCTCCAGGCAACCAGTACCTCTTTTGTGCTCCTTCTCTCAAGAAGCTTGGTCAATCTGACTGAAGGAAAATGAAGACTGGCTTGCTGACGTTAGTGGGCAAGTCGGTCCGTGACTATAGTAGTCACAGGACTGGCCTGTTGGTCATCCCAAAGCAGCTCCTCCACCAGGGTGCACCGGCCTGCAGGGGTGCTGACTGCTCCCTGGCAGGCCGGTGCACCCGGGTGGAGGAGCTGCTCCAGGATGACCAACGGGCCAGTTCTGTGAGTGTGACTACTACAGCTCTGGAATATGGGACCGGCCGTGGCAGAGCTGGAAATCTCTGCCCTAGGGTGGCATGTGCAATGTGCAACTTTGCAGATGGTACAATACGCAAGAGATGGCTGTCAAGGGGCAAAATATTAACCCAACTGTTCACCCTGCGTGAAGAAATTAAATTATTTTTCTACCAGCAAAATAATACAAAATTTCAAGAACTGTTGTCTGACAATGAATGGGTAGCCACGCTTGCATACCTGGCAGATATATTTTCACTGTTAAATGAACTTAACATATCTTTCCAAGGACAACTTAAGGACCTGTTCACACTGAGGTAAAATGGATGCTTCTCAAAAGAAATTATTACTGTGGCAAACGCGATTGGCTGAAGAAGATCAGCAGATGTTTTCAAATGTTGATGAATATATGAGAGAGAAGGATGTCAACCAGCAGGTGATAACCACTGTTCAACAGCACTTACAATCACTCCAGAATGTTTTGGTGGTTATTACCCAAAGAAAGAAGACCTCAGACATGGCAATATGTGGATAATAGAACCATTTGCAGCAAACATTAAAGATAGCAATTTAAGTATGCATGAAAAAGAAAGCCTCGTCGATCTCTCATCCGACGACGGTCTCAAAGCTAAATTCCAGTTATCCATATCAAGATCTCATTTCTGGCTCTCCCTAAAAAGTGAATACCCATTGCTGAGTGAAAAAGCAATTAATTTTTTTTAGGGGGAGAATTTATTTTTAAACAAAACATAAAACATAAATCCATCATCCATTTCAATTGCAAACAGCGTGTCGGTCGGTTACAAATCTTTTGTGCTTCATCTCTATGTTCAGAATTTACTAATTATCTAATTTCTCATATTGTCAAACAAATAAACATGAGGAAGCAGAACATGAGGAAGCAGAAATTCCCCACTCGTGGAGGGAGGCCAATATCAGCTTAATTCCAAAGGAAGACCCCCCCCCCTTGACAGACATAAAAAATTACAGAACAATATCTCTTTTGAATTCCGATTATAAAATTTTCACAACAATTTTGGCAAACAGATTAAAAGTCTTCCTGAATGAATTTATACATACTGACCAGAACGGGTTTTTACCATCACGTCAAATACGAGATAATTTGAGAGTCATGTTAAACGTATTGGAATACTATGAAGAGCATCCAGGCAAACAAGTAGCACTAGTTTTTATAGACGCCCAGAAGGCTTTTGACAGGGTCAACTGGGAGTTTATATTAATACAGCTAGAACATATGGGTTTTGGACAGAGATTTATAAATGCAATCAAAGCTATTTATTCCAAACAAACGGCCAGATTACTGATAAATGGGGATTTAACAGAAGAGTTTTCTATTAGCAAAGGTACAAGACAGGGCTGCCCCCTCTCCCCCTTACTTTTTATTTTATCATTAGAAACTTTACTACGAAAAATAAGGAATGAGGAAAAGATAAAAGAATTGGACAACAGGTATATAAAACTCAGGCCTTTGCAGATGACATGATTTTCATCCTGGAGGAGCTGATAAAATCTTGCACATACCTACTAGAGAGATTGAGGAATTTGGGGCAGTAGCAGGACTATTAATTAATAAAAAGAAAACAAATTTATTAACAAAGAATATTTCAGAGGAAGATAAAAAAGACTTACAGGAAGTGACTGGGTTGAAAATAGTTAATAAAATCAAGTATCTAGGAATTTGGTTATCTGGTAGATGTTCGAGTATACAAGAAGACAATTACAACAAATTATTAACTCAAACAAAGAAAGATTTAAATTAATGGGGTAAAATACAACTCTCACTTCTGGGACGAGTCACAACAGTCAAATCTTACATTCTACCAAAATTTAACCTCCTATTTCAAACTGCCCCAGCGAATTTATCTAAAAATTTTTTTATGGAATTAAACCGAATAATAACTAAATTTATCTGGCAGGGGAAAAAGCCACGGATTAAGAAAAAGATGATGCAGGAGATAAAAGAAAGAGGAGGCCTGGGACTACCATGCTGGGAGAACTATTACTCAGCCGCTTTGTTAGCGTGGGTAAAAGAATGGATTACCTTGGGTAATAACCGTCTTCTTAAACTAGAAGGTTACGATCTACAACAGGGCTGGCATATGGCACTTTGGCGAAATGGCACCCCACAAAGTAAATGGTTTACTAGACACTACATAAGAAACATTCTAATTCGAAACTGGGAAAAGGTTAGCAAAAAATACTACATTAAAACACCATGTTGGATATCCCGGGTGGAAGCATTGACATATCCCAAACTTTACAACCCAACAAAGAAATTAACATATAAAGACCTATTGAATGCACAGGGAAAATTAAAACCTAAACAGGAATTGAACTTGTTAGGAATACAAGTAGATTGGTGGACTTATTTACAGATCCAATCCAAATTCAAAAAAGATAGAGATGGGAAAGGCATACATGTGGATCTACAAGAATTAGATAAAATCTTGATGGGCCAGGAAAAAGGAATGATTTCAAAAAGTTATGAATTATTAATGAGATTAGAGATAGGTGATGAGATAATTAAAGACACAATGATCGCCTGGGGGAAAAATTTTGGGTATTCAATCCACTTAGACAAATGGCAAGGGATATTTACTCAAACCTCACCTTGAGTAAAGCAGTGCGAGCCACACTAATTGGAATTAGAAGGTAAAACCAAGAGCTTGCCGTGCTCAGCTGAAAAGCTGCTGGGGGAGGGCATTCAGCTGTCTTTCTGACCCACATCTCTCCTTATGCTATGCTTCCAAGTGGGAGACCCGAGAGAAAGCTCCTGCTCCAGGCAACCAGTACCTCTTTTGTGCTCCTTCTCTCAAGAAGCTTGGTCAATCTGACTGAAGGAAAATGAAGACTGGCTTGCTGACGTTAGTGGGCAAGTCGGTCCGTGACTATAGTAGTCACAGGACTGGCCTGTTGGTCATCCCAAAGCAGCTCCTCCACCAGGGTGCACCGGCCTGCAGGGGTGCTGACTGCTCTCCGGCAGGCCGGTGCACCCGGGTGGAGGAGCTGCTCCAGGATGACCAACGGGCCAGTTCTGTGAGTGTGACTACTACAGCTCTGGAATATGGGACCGGCCGTGGCAAAGCTGGAAATCTCTGTCCTAGGGTGGCATGTGCAATGTGCAACTTTGCAGATGGTACAATACGCAAGAGATGGCTGTCAACGGGCAAAATATTAACCCAACTGTTCACCCTGCGTGAAGAAGTTAAATTATTTTTCTACCAGCAAAATAATACAAAATTTCAAGAACTCTTTTTTTTTTAAAAAAAAAATAGTCTTTATTTACCTTTTTCATTAAAAAAAACCACAAAGAAAACAACAACAAACAACAACAACAAACTCTACAAATGACATACAAGATAACATAACAAATAACAAACATATCTACCAATATTCGATATGAAATATCTATATTACATTCTGAGGGAGACAGGACGGCTTATATCTCTTTATATATCAATTAGGTCTATCCAACCTCACTTTATTTATATATTATCAATTTCTCAATAAACATAATTCTTCTTTTAGTTTGGGTTAGATTTTCTCTTTGCTAGCCAAGTATATAGTTTTTCCCAAGATAAACATGATTGTGTTTGGTCTCTATCTTTAATTTTTTAGTCAGTTTATCTGCTTCCGCACATTCCAAAATCTTTTTCATAATTGCTTCCTCTGATGGGATATTTTTGTTTTTCCAAAATTGAGCATATGTCAATCTCGTCACTGTGATAATGTGAAGAGCCAAATACCATAGGTCTTTTTTAATATTATCCGGTTTAGAGCCGAGCAAGCATGTCTCTGGTGACCAATTAATCTTTTGGTTTAAAATCTCATTAAGCCATTTTTTAATTTTTCCCCAAAATTTTACTGCTTCCGGGCATGTCCACCATTGATGGTAGTAGGTGCCTTGTTCCAGTCCGCACTTCCAACATTCAGCAGATTGTCCAGTGAACATTTTAGCCAATCTATCACGGGGAAGGTGCCACTTATATATCATCTGGTAAATATTTTCTTTGTATGCCGTGGAAACTACTAACTTCATATTCTTCCACCACATCCCTTGCCATTTGTCTAAGTGGATTGAGTAACCGAAATTTTTCCCCAGGCGATCATTCTATCTTTTATTATTTCATCACCTATCTCTAATCTCATTAACAATTTATACCTTTTCAAAATCATACCTTTTTCTTGGCCAATCAGGATTTTATCTAGTTCTTGTAAATCCACGTGTATGCCACCCCCATCTCTATCTTTCTTAAATTTAGACTGAATCTGAATATAGGTCCACCAAACCACTTGTAATCCTAAAGAGTTCAATTCCTGTTTAGATTTTAATTTTCCCTGTGCATTCAATAGATCCTTATATATTAATTTCTTTGTCGGATTATAAAGTTTGGGATATGTCAGTGCTTCTACAGGTGAAATCCAGCACGGTGTTTTAATATAATATTTTTTGCTGACCTTTTCCCAGTTTCGGATTAGAATGTTTCTTATGTAGTGTCTTGTGAACCATTTGCTTTGTGGGATATTATTTCTCCAGAGTGCCATGTGCCAGCCCTGTTGTAGGTCATAACCTTCTATTTTGAGAAGACGATTGTTACCCAAGGTAATCCATTCTTTTACCCATACTAATAGGGCTGCTGAGTAGTAGTTCTCCCAGCATGGTACGCCCAGGCCTCCTCTTTCTTTTATCTCCTCCATCATCTTTTTTTTAATGCGTGGCTTTTTCCCCTGCCAAATAAATTTAGTTATTTGATTTAATTCCATAAAGAATTTTTTTGATAGGTTCGCTGGGGCGGTTTGAAATAGAAAGTTAAATTTCGGTAAGATATAGGATTTAACTGTTGTTATTCGTCCCAAAAGTGAAAGTTGTATTTTACCCCATTTGTCTAAATCTTTCCTTGTTTGGGTTAATAATTTCTTATCATTGTCTTCTTGTTTGTCGAGCATCTACCAGATAACCAAATTCCCAAGTATTTAATTTTATTCACTATTTTCAAACCAATCACTTCCCATAAATTCTTCTTATCTTCCTCTGGGATATTTTTCGTTAATAAATTTGTTTTCTTTTTATTAATCAATAGTCCTGCTACCGCCCCAAATTCCTCAATCAACTCTAATAAGTATGGGCAGGATTTTATAGGTTCTTCCAGGATGAAAACCATGTCATCAGCAAAGACCTGTTGTTCAAGTCTAAGACCTTTAATTCTTTCCTCATTCCTTATTTTTTGCAGTAAAGTTTCTAGTGTTAGAATGAAAAGTAAGGGGGAGAGAGGGCAGCCCTGTCTTGTGCCTTTGTTGATAGAAAATTCTTCTGTCAAATCCCCATTTATCAATAATCTGGCCATTTGTTTGGAATAAATAGCTTTAATTGCATTTATAAATCTCTGTCCAAAACCCATATGTTCTAGTTGTAATACTATAAACTCCAGGAAGGTCTTCATAGTATTCCAGTATGTTTAGCATGACTCTCAAGTTGTCTCGTAGTTGGCGTGATGGTAAAAACCCATTTTGGTCAATATGTATGAATTCATTCAGAAAGCCTTTTAACCTATTGGCTAAAATTGTTGTAAAGATTTTGTAATCAGAATTCAGAAGAGATATTGGTCTATAATTTTTTAGATCTGTCGGGGGGGGAATCTTCTTTTGGAATTAAACTGATATTGGCCTCCCTCCATGAACGGGGGATTTCTGCTTTTCCCAAAACTTCATTAAATAAGTCTTTCATATGTTCTCCCATTACTTCAAACATTGTTTTATATAACTCCACGGGGATTTCAAGAACTCTTGTCTGACGATGAGTGGGTAGCCACGCTTGCATACCTGGCAGATATTTTTTCGCTGTTAAATGAACTTAACATATCTTTGCAAGGACAACTTAAGGACCTGTTCACACTGAGGTAAAATGGATGCTTCTCAAAAGAAATTATTACTGTGGCAAACGCGATTGGCTGAAGAAGATCAGCAGATATTTTCCAAAGTTGATGAATATATGAGAGAGAAGGATGTCAACCAGCAGGTGATAACCACTGTTCAACAGCACGTACAATCACTCCAGAATCTTTTGGTCGTTATTACCCAAGAAGACCCCAGACATGGCAATATGTGGATAATAGAACCATTTGCAGCAAATGTTGAAGATAGCAATTTAAGTATGCATGAAAAAGAAAGCCTCATCGATCTCTCATCCGACGACGGTCTCAAAGCTAAATTCCAGTTATCCATATCAAGATCTCATTTCTGGCTCTCCCTAAAAAGTGAATACCCATTGCTGAGTGAAAAAGCAATTAATTTTTTTTAGGGAAGGGGAATTTATTTTTAAACAAAACATAAAACATAAATCCATCATCCATTTCAATTGGAAACAGCGTGTCGGTCGGTTACAAATCTTTTGTGCTTCATCTCTATGTTCAGAATTTACTAATTATCTAATTTCTCATATTGTCAAACAAATAAACATGAGGAAGCAGAACATGAGGAAGCAGAAATTCCCCACTCGTGGAGGGAGGCCAATATCAGCTTAATTCCAAAGGAAGACCCCCCCCCCTTGACAGACATAAAAAATTACAGAACAATATCTCTTTTGAATTCCGATTATAAAATTTTCACAACAATTTTGGCAAACAGATTAAAAGTCTTCCTGAATGAATTTATACATACTGACCAGAACGGGTTTTTACCATCACGTCAAATACGAGATAATTTGAGAGTCATGTTAAACGTATTGGAATACTATGAAGAGCATCCAGGCAAACAAGTAGCACTAGTTTTTATAGACGCCCAGAAGGCTTTTGACAGGGTCAACTGGGAGTTTATATTAATACAGCTAGAACATATGGGTTTTGGACAGAGATTTATAAATGCAATCAAAGCTATTTATTCCAAACAAACGGCCAGATTACTGATAAATGGGGATTTAACAGAAGAGTTTTCTATTAGCAAAGGTACAAGACAGGGCTGCCCCCTCTCCCCCTTACTTTTTATTTTATCATTAGAAACTTTACTACGAAAAATAAGGAATGAGGAAAAGATAAAAGAATTGGACAACAGGTATATAAAACTCAGGCCTTTGCAGATGACATGATTTTCATCCTGGAGGAGCTGATAAAATCTTGCACATACCTACTAGAGAGATTGAGGAATTTGGGGCAGTAGCAGGACTATTAATTAATAAAAAGAAAACAAATTTATTAACAAAGAATATTTCAGAGGAAGATAAAAAAGACTTACAGGAAGTGACTGGGTTGAAAATAGTTAATAAAATCAAGTATCTAGGAATTTGGTTATCTGGTAGATGTTCGAGTATACAAGAAGACAATTACAACAAATTATTAACTCAAACAAAGAAAGATTTAAATTAATGGGGTAAAATACAACTCTCACTTCTGGGACGAGTCACAACAGTCAAATCTTACATTCTACCAAAATTTAACCTCCTATTTCAAACTGCCCCAGCGAATTTATCTAAAAATTTTTTTATGGAATTAAACCGAATAATAACTAAATTTATCTGGCAGGGGAAAAAGCCACGGATTAAGAAAAAGATGATGCAGGAGATAAAAGAAAGAGGAGGCCTGGGACTACCATGCTGGGAGAACTATTACTCAGCCGCTTTGTTAGCGTGGGTAAAAGAATGGATTACCTTGGGTAATAACCGTCTTCTTAAACTAGAAGGTTACGATCTACAACAGGGCTGGCATATGGCACTTTGGCGAAATGGCACCCCACAAAGTAAATGGTTTACTAGACACTACATAAGAAACATTCTAATTCGAAACTGGGAAAAGGTTAGCAAAAAATACTACATTAAAACACCATGTTGGATATCCCGGGTGGAAGCATTGACATATCCCAAACTTTACAACCCAACAAAGAAATTAACATATAAAGACCTATTGAATGCACAGGGAAAATTAAAACCTAAACAGGAATTGAACTTGTTAGGAATACAAGTAGATTGGTGGACTTATTTACAGATCCAATCCAAATTCAAAAAAGATAGAGATGGGAAAGGCATACATGTGGATCTACAAGAATTAGATAAAATCTTGATGGGCCAGGAAAAAGGAATGATTTCAAAAAGTTATGAATTATTAATGAGATTAGAGATAGGTGATGAGATAATTAAAGACACAATGATCGCCTGGGGGAAAAATTTTGGGTATTCAATCCACTTAGACAAATGGCAAGGGATATTTACTCAAACCTCACCTTGAGTAAAGCAGTGCGAGCCACACTAATTGGAATTAGAAGGTAAAACCAAGAGCTTGCCGTGCTCAGCTGAAAAGCTGCTGGGGGAGGGCATTCAGCTGTCTTTCTGACCCACATCTCTCCTTATGCTATGCTTCCAAGTGGGAGACCCGAGAGAAAGCTCCTGCTCCAGGCAACCAGTACCTCTTTTGTGCTCCTTCTCTCAAGAAGCTTGGTCAATCTGACTGAAGGAAAATGAAGACTGGCTTGCTGACGTTAGTGGGCAAGTCGGTCCGTGACTATAGTAGTCACAGGACTGGCCTGTTGGTCATCCCAAAGCAGCTCCTCCACCAGGGTGCACCGGCCTGCAGGGGTGCTGACTGCTCCCTGGCAGGCCGGTGCACCCGGGTGGAGGAGCTGCTCCAGGATGACCAACGGGCCAGTTCTGTGAGTGTGACTACTACAGCTCTGGAATATGGGACCGGCCGTGGCAAAGCTGGAAATCTCTGTCCTAGGGTGGCATGTGCAATGTGCAACTTTGCAGATGGTACAATACGCAAGAGATGGCTGTCAACGGGCAAAATATTAACCCAACTGTTCACCCTGCGTGAAGAAGTTAAATTATTTTTCTACCAGCAAAATAATACAAAATTTCAAGAACTCTTTTTAAAAAAAAAAAAAAAGTCTTTATTTACCTTTTTCATTAAAAAAAACCACAAAGAAAACAACAACAAACAACAACAACAAACTCTACAAATGACATACAAGATAACATAACAAATAACAAACATATCTACCAATATTCGATATGAAATATCTATATTACATTCTGAGGGAGACAGGACGGCTTATATCTCTTTATATATCAATTAGGTCTATCCAACCTCACTTTATTTATATATTATCAATTTCTCAATAAACATAATTCTTCTTTTAGTTTGGGTTAGATTTTCTCTTTGCTAGCCAAGTATATAGTTTTTCCCAAGATAAACATGATTGTGTTTGGTCTCTATCTCTTAATTTTTTAGTCAGTTTATCTGCTTCCGCACATTCCAAAATCTTTTTCATAATTGCTTCCTCTGATGGGATATTTTTGTTTTTCCAAAATTGAGCATATGTCAATCTCGTCACTGTGATAATGTGAAGAGCCAAATACCATAGGTCTTTTTTAATATTATCCGGTTTAGAGCCGAGCAAGCATGTCTCTGGTGACCAATTAATCTTTTGGTTTAAAATCTCATTAAGCCATTTTTTAATTTTTCCCCAAAATTTTACTGCTTCCGGGCATGTCCACCATTGATGGTAGTAGGTGCCTTGTTCCAGTCCGCACTTCCAACATTCAGCAGATTGTCCAGTGAACATTTTAGCCAATCTATCACGGGGAAGGTGCCACTTATATATCATCTGGTAAATATTTTCTTTGTATGCCGTGGAAACTACTAACTTCATATTCTTCCACCACATCCCTTGCCATTTGTCTAAGTGGATTGAGTAACCGAAATTTTTCCCCAGGCGATCATTCTATCTTTTATTATTTCATCACCTATCTCTAATCTCATTAACAATTTATACCTTTTCAAAATCATACCTTTTTCTTGGCCAATCAGGATTTTATCTAGTTCTTGTAAATCCACGTGTATGCCACCCCCATCTCTATCTTTCTTAAATTTAGACTGAATCTGAATATAGGTCCACCAAACCACTTGTAATCCTAAAGAGTTCAATTCCTGTTTAGATTTTAATTTTCCCTGTGCATTCAATAGATCCTTATATATTAATTTCTTTGTCGGATTATAAAGTTTGGGATATGTCAGTGCTTCTACAGGTGAAATCCAGCACGGTGTTTTAATATAATATTTTTTGCTGACCTTTTCCCAGTTTCGGATTAGAATGTTT
The DNA here is from genome assembly GCF_059756535.1 of Pantherophis guttatus. Classification (NCBI taxonomy): domain Eukaryota; kingdom Metazoa; phylum Chordata; class Lepidosauria; order Squamata; family Colubridae; genus Pantherophis; species Pantherophis guttatus. Next base: position 255,893,548 of record NC_142064.1, on the reverse strand, counting down.
CTTATGTAGTGTCTTGTGAACCATTTGCTTTGTGGGATATTATTTCTCCAGAGTGCCATGTGCCAGCCCTGTTGTAGGTCATAACCTTCTATTTTGAGAAGACGATTGTTACCCAAGGTAATCCATTCTTTTACCCATACTAATAGGGCTGCTGAGTAGTAGTTCTCCCAGCATGGTACGCCCAGGCCTCCTCTTTCTTTTATCTCCTCCATCATCTTTTTTTTAATGCGTGGCTTTTTCCCCTGCCAAATAAATTTAGTTATTTGATTTAATTCCATAAAGAATTTTTTTGATAGGTTCGCTGGGGCGGTTTGAAATAGAAAGTTAAATTTCGGTAAGATATAGGATTTAACTGTTGTTATTCGTCCCAAAAGTGAAAGTTGTATTTTACCCCATTTGTCTAAATCTTTCCTTGTTTGGGTTAATAATTTCTTATCATTGTCTTCTTGTTTGTCGAGCATCTACCAGATAACCAAATTCCCAAGTATTTAATTTTATTCACTATTTTCAAACCAATCACTTCCCATAAATTCTTCTTATCTTCCTCTGGGATATTTTTCGTTAATAAATTTGTTTTCTTTTTATTAATCAATAGTCCTGCTACCGCCCCAAATTCCTCAATCAACTCTAATAAGTATGGGCAGGATTTTATAGGTTCTTCCAGGATGAAAACCATGTCATCAGCAAAGACCTGTTGTTCAAGTCTAAGACCTTTAATTCTTTCCTCATTCCTTATTTTTTGCAGTAAAGTTTCTAGTGTTAGAATGAAAAGTAAGGGGGAGAGAGGGCAGCCCTGTCTTGTGCCTTTGTTGATAGAAAATTCTTCTGTCAAATCCCCATTTATCAATAATCTGGCCATTTGTTTGGAATAAATAGCTTTAATTGCATTTATAAATCTCTGTCCAAAACCCATATGTTCTAGTTGTAATACTATAAACTCCAGGAAGGTCTTCATAGTATTCCAGTATGTTTAGCATGACTCTCAAGTTGTCTCGTAGTTGGCGTGATGGTAAAAACCCATTTTGGTCAATATGTATGAATTCATTCAGAAAGCCTTTTAACCTATTGGCTAAAATTGTTGTAAAGATTTTGTAATCAGAATTCAGAAGAGATATTGGTCTATAATTTTTTAGATCTGTCGGGGGGGAATCTTCTTTTGGAATTAAACTGATATTGGCCTCCCTCCATGAACGGGGGATTTCTGCTTTTCCCAAAACTTCATTAAATAAGTCTTTCATATGTTCTCCCATTACTTCAAACATTGTTTTATATAACTCCACGGGGATTTCAAGAACTCTTGTCTGACGATGAGTGGGTAGCCACGCTTGCATACCTGGCAGATATTTTTTCGCTGTTAAATGAACTTAACATATCTTTGCAAGGACAACTTAAGGACCTGTTCACACTGAGGTAAAATGGATGCTTCTCAAAAGAAATTATTACTGTGGCAAACGCGATTGGCTGAAGAAGATCAGCAGATATTTTCCAAAGTTGATGAATATATGAGAGAGAAGGATGTCAACCAGCAGGTGATAACCACTGTTCAACAGCACGTACAATCACTCCAGAATCTTTTGGTCGTTATTACCCAAGAAGACCCCAGACATGGCAATATGTGGATAATAGAACCATTTGCAGCAAATGTTGAAGATAGCAATTTAAGTATGCATGAAAAAGAAAGCCTCATCCAACAACAGTCTCAAAGTTAAATTCCAGTTATCCATATCAAGATCTCATTTCTGGCTCTCCCTAAAAAGTGAATACCCATTGCTGAGTGAAAAAGCAATTAATTTTTTTTAGGGAAGGGGAATTTATGTTTAAACAAAACATAAAACATAAATCCATCATCCATTTCAATTTCAAACAGCGTGTCGGTCGGTTACAAATCTTTTGTGCTTCATCTCTATGTTCAGAATTTACTAATTATCTAATTTCTCATATCGTCAAACAAATAAACATGAGGATGTTTATTTGTTTGACAATATGAGAAATTAGATAATTTATCATTTATTTAACTATGGCTTTACCGCTTTCAAATATTAAATTTGTAACATTCATTTAATGTTTCATATTTCATTTCCATGCTTTCTTATCTAGCCATTCATAAAATAAATCCCATATCTTATAATATTGTTTATCTTCTTGTTCTCTAATTTCAAATGTCAATTTACTCATTTCAGAACATTCCATGATTTTCTTAATAACTTCATCTTGCGTTGGTATTTTCTCATTTTTCCAGTTTGTAGCAAACACAATTCTGGCCGCTGTTAAAACATTCACAAATATCTAAATTCTATATTGTATATTTCTGGCACAATCCCTAATAAAAAACTCTCTGGCTTAAAGTCTGTGTGTTTTTTTAATCATTTTTTCCAACCATGTGTGGATTATAGTCCAGTATCTTTTAGCTTCTACACATGTCCACCACATATGGTAATATGAGCCCGGTGTCTGATGACATTTCCAGCACTTTACAGATTTGTAAAAAAAAACCTATTTGTGCTAAAAGACATTTTCATCTGTCACAGCAATTAAAACTCGTCTTGAAATTAAAACAACTCTCCATCTTGTGGTAACGTCATAGGAGCCAAAAATCCATAAACTTATTTCAAACAAGGAGGAACAAATATCACACTAAAAATGAGTAATATTTGGATAAGCTTCAATTATTTGGTAATAATTACACTAATTTTAATAATGTTGTTACAATTTGTTACAATTACCTTTAAAGATTTTGTTATGATTAAGTAAGCATTTACGATTTTGTTATAGTTAAATAAGCTTTTATAACTTTGTTATATTAAATAGGTGCATTTCATATTAAATGAAAGTTCTTTGTAAAATGTATTTATCTTTTTTAAACAATTCATATTTGTGGTCCGCGGGATTTAAAATTATGAACTTGGTGGTCCCTGAGGTCCAAAAAGTTGGATACCCCTGCTCCAATGCACCTGAGGACAAGAAGCAATGGGTGGAAAGTAATCAAGGAGAGAAGCAACCTAGAACTAAGGAGAAATTTCCTGACAGAACAATTAATCAGTGGAACAAGTTGCCTCCAAAAATTGTAAATGCTCCAACCCTGGAAGTTTTTAAGAAGAGATTGGATAACCATTTGTCTAAAACAGTATAAGGTTTCCTTCCTAAGCAGGGGGTTGGACTGGAAGACCTCCAAGATCCCTTCCAACTCTTTTATTTTGTTCTGCTCTAAAACTGCTACCAATTGAGGTTTTATGTACCCACTCAAAAACCCTCCCATCTATTCTTTCTACAGGGCTGATGCTTGAAGTTATCACAAGACAATGGCTGATTTAATAGAAGGATATATCCATTTGATACACGTGCCAGATTATTTCATCACCATCAAAGGTGAATCTTTCTGGCAGTTGCCTTTGTTCTTTTCCTGAGGGAAGGGACCCCCAGTTCTATTACTTACACCCCTGCATTTTCCATTAAGAAAATCTTGAAGTACAGCCAGCACAGCAGGTGAATTGGGTTGCATTTCCTTCTCTTTCTAAATGCAGCTTTGTTCATTTGATACGAAGTTGTTGGGGACAAGGGAAAGGATTCCCAAAAGACTTCTGGATTCACTTTGAGAACACTTTGAGCTCCTGCTGCCATGTTGAAAAGTTTTCAGTCTCTGCCACTGCACTTCATCTCAAAACTGGGGGATAGTGAGGCAGGATTACCAAATATCCAGTAAAAGGAGGACATGCTCTCCTTTTTACATGTCCTCCATCCATCAGCTGTAGCCTTCAAAACCCCACAGACTTTCTCTTTCTCAGCAGCTTTTCTCTCTTCACCTGGCTTCACCTTCACTAATCGATTAATCTTTAAAATTAAGTATTAAATTAAAAGAAAACATGAAGTTAAAAGCCAACGTGTATTTTAGGAAAACAAACAACTGGGTGGAAAGATTGAGACCAGACTTCCCAACCCCTCCTACCAGGAATTGCAACCTCCAGGATTCCTCTTCCCAGGAGTGCCCTGGTCATCTGAGAGTCATTTTGGGTCATTCCCAGCTGCTCTCATTAAATTTAGGAAGCTGGCTACCAAAGAATCCACTTTGGCAGCAAAATCATCTGTTTGTTGGCAGGAGAAGCAAATCCCTGCGCCATTCAGCATGCCATCTTGGAGAAGATCTTGCTTTAGTCTCTTTACAGGTATAGAAAAGAGCAACAAAGATGGCAAAAGGCTTAGAGTCCTTCAAAGAAGAGAATGTCTTTAGTCTAAAGAAGAAAATGCTGAGCAAGACACAATAGAAGTCTTTCAATCCTCAAAGGGCTGTCACAAGGATAACTGATTCCCTGTAGCATCCAAAGGCAAAAGACAAGAAGGAAGGGAAAGAAGCCACAAAGAGGTGCATTCATCTCATCCATATTTTCTATGTTTTTAATTGACTGTACCTCACCGTCCTTATGCAGGACTTTGATCATTATGAAGATTTGATTTGTAGAAAATTCGCTTTCTACATATTTAATCCCTGTGTGTGCATCTGCTGTAGTAATTCAAAACTTTACTAATTTGAGTGAGTATTTGTTCAAAGGGAACCTTGATTAAAAGAATATAGCTCGTTGGGGGGAAGCTGTATATTATCCACCCTCTAACGCAATTGATTTGCATCAGTTCCTGAAAATGTAACTTTGTTGCTTTAACATTTTAGATGAATCACAGAACATTCAGCATCAATTTAACATTTTCCATAATTTGGCCTCTGGTTTAAAAATTGATACTTTAGAATCTTGGTGGGAAAGCCTTTGGTCTTGGTTACCGATAGGCTTATTGGGAAACATCCTACGTTATTCAGTCATTATTTGTGCTAATTTAATTGGAGGATGCTGTTTTGTTCAGTGAATTTTTTCCTTTTGTAATATATGTTTAACTGCATTTTGCTTTAAACCCCCTCTCACACTGCCTTAGGGTCAGGTTTATGACTTGTATAAACAACTGCAGGGATATTCCTCTCCTGATAATAACCCCTTTTCTGGCCCCTCGTAAGAGGATGGCCTGGCAAACAAAACAAAACTGAGTGGAATGTGGGTCAGTGGGTCAAGGGTCACGGTGCCAGGCTGCGAGCAGCACACTGCCGTAGCTCAAAATCCTCTATCAAGGTGGAAGAAGAGGAGGTAGTTTTAGGGGAGGAGTCAGATGAACCATCTGCTGTAAGTCCTATTTTACCTAGAAGATCTACTAGGGAAAGGCATCCACCTGATCGATATAAAGCAACTGTAGTTTGCCAGATTTATTTATTTTATTTATTTATTTATTAGATTTCTATACCGCCCTACTCCCGAAGGACTCAGGGCGGTGCACAGCCAAACAATAAAAACACATACAATACAAAATTTAAAAAATAGAATAAAATCAAATTAAATAATTTTGGCCCCGACAAATTTAAAACCCCAAACTTTTAAAACCAATTTAAAATTGAATATATAAATACTAAAAATATTTAAAATATTTAAAATATTTAAAATTTTAAAAATCTTTTATAAAAGAGGGGGAAAATTAGGCCAGGCCAGCCTGGTGAAATAGTAAGGTCTTTAAGGCGCGGCGGAAGGTGCGCAGATCCGGGATCCTCCGTATCTCTGGGGGGAGCTCGTTCCAGATAGTAGGTGCCCCCACAGAGAAGGCTCTCCCCCTGGGGGCCGCCAGTCGGCATTGTTTGGCTGACGGCACCCGGAGGAGCCCCTCTCTATGGGAGCGTACTGGTCGGTGGGAGGCTATTGGTGGTAGTAGGCGGTCCCGCAAGTACCCGGGTCCTAAGCCATGGAGCGCTTTAAAGGTGGTAACCAAAACCTTGAAGCGCACCCGGAAGACCACCGGGAGCCAGTGCAGCTCGCGCAGGAGAGGTGTTACATGGGAACGCCATGTCGCTCCCATTACCACCCGCGCGGCCGCACTCTGCGCCAGTTGGAGCCTCCGGGTGCTCCTCAAGGGGAGCCCCATGTAGAGAGCGTTGCAATAGTCCAGGCGGGAGGTGACAAGGGCATGAGTGACCGTGCGTAAAGAGTCCCGATCCAGAAAGGGACGCAACTGGCGAATCAGGCGAACCTGATGAAAAATCCTCCCGGTCACGGCCGTCAAGTGCTCTTCTAAAGACAGCCGTGAGTCCAGGAGGACGCCCAAGTTGCGAGCCCTCTCCGTGGGGGCCAATGATTCGCCCCCAATAGTCAGTGATGGCGTCAACTGACTATATCGGGACGTCGGAAACCACAGCCACTCAGTCTTGGATGGGTTGAGCCTGAGCCTGTTCCTCCCCATCCAGATCCGTACGGCCTCCAGGCACCGGGACATCACTTCAAGGGCATCGTTGGGGTGATCCGGGGTGGAGATGTACAGCTGGGTGTCATCAGCGTACTGATGGTACTCCACCCCGAAACCACGGATGATCTCGCCCAGCGGCTTCACATAAATGTTGAACAGGAGAGGCGAGAGGACTGACCCTTGCGGCACCCCACATATGAGGGGCCTCGGGGTCGACCTCTGTCCCCCTGTCAACACAGACTGCGACCGGTCAGAGAGAAAGGAGGAGAACCACCGCAACACAGTGCCTCCCACCCCCAACTCTTCCAACCGGTGCAGCATGATACCATGGTCGATGGTATCAAAAGCCGCTGAGAGATCTAACAGGACCAGGACAGAGGAGCACCCCCTGTCCCGAGCCCTCCAGAGATCATCAACCAACGCGACCAATGCCGTTTCCGTGCTGTACCCGGGCCTGAAGCCCGACTGGAACGGATCCAGATACGTCGTTTCATCCAGGTGCTGGGGGAGCTGTTGCGCGACCACACTCTCAACAACCTTCGCAACAAAGCGAAGATTGGAGACCGGACGATAATTTACCAACATTGCCGGGTCCAGGGAAGGCTTCTTGAGGAGAGGCCTCACCACCGCCTCTTTCAAGGCGGCGGGAAAGTCACCCTCACTCAGCGAAGCGTTTATAATCCCCTGGAGCCAGCCTCGTGTCACTTCCCGGGAAGCCAGTACTAACCAGGAAGGACACGGGTCCAATAAACAAGTGGTCGCGTTCAGTCTACCCAGAATCCTGTCCACGTCCTCAGGGGTCACAGGATCAAACTCATCCCAGATAACATTCTCAAGACCTGCCCCCGTCTCTCCCCCTGAGACTACCCAGTCGGAGTCCAAATCTTCCCGAATCTGAGTGATTTTGTCATACAGATACTGAACAAAATCCTCGGCTCTACCCTCCAAGGGGTCCTCCCGCGCTTCCTGGTGGAGCAGGGAGCGGGTCACCCTAAAGAGGGCGGCCGGGCGATTATCTGATGACGCAATAAGAGCAGCAAAATAACTACATTTCGCTGCTTTTATCGCCACTAAGTAATTCCTAATGTGGGATCTTACTAGTGTCCGGTCAGATTCAAGAAGACTGGCCCTCCAACTACTCTCTAGGCGTCTTTTCCGGCGCTTCAACTCCCTCAGCTCCTCGGTAAACCAAGGAGCCAATTGAGATCGGCGCCGGGTCAGAGGCCGCAAAGGCACGACCCGATCCAGAGCACCAGCAGCCGCCCTATCCCAGGCGGCCACCAGGTCTCCAGTCGAGGCGTGTGCCAGAACCTCAGGAAATGGCCCAAGCTCCGTCTGGAATCTGTCAGGTTCCATCAGGCGCCTGGGGCGGAACCATCTGACCGGCTCCGCCTCCCTGCGGCGGGGTGCAGCGGTTCGAAAGTCGAGACGAAGGAGAGAGTGATCTGACCATGACAAGGGTTCAGTAACTATATCCCCTATATCAAGATCCCTCAACCACTGTCCAGAGACAAAAACCAGATCCAGCGTGTTTCCCCCTGTGTGGGTAGGGCCATGAATTAACTGGGTCAGGTCCATAGCTGTCATGGAAGCCATGAACTCCCGAGCCATCTCTGACGTCTCACCCACGGACGGCAGGTTGAAATCCCCCATAACCATAAGCTTAGGGGTATCAACCGCCACCGCGGCGATGACGTTGAGTAGCTCGGGCAGGGCTGTTGCCACGTGGCAGGGAGCCAGGTACGTGATCAGCAAACCCATCTGAACCCCATGACCCCATTTCACAAAAAGGGATTCACAGCCGGCCGTCTGAGGAACAGTGGCCTCCCTCAGTCTCAGACCTTCTTTAATGATAACCGCTACCCCCCCGCCCCTCCCCTGTGACCTCGGCTGATGGAATGCTTGGAAACCTGGCGGGCACATTTCAACGAGGGGAACCCCCCCCTCCTGGCCCAACCAGGTCTCCGTAATACCTGCCAGGTCCGCACCCCCCTCCTGAACAAGATCACAGATGAGGGGGGCTTTATTTACTACGGACCTGGCATTGCACAGCATCAGCCGAAGGCCTGGGTCCTGAGGGTCTATGCAACCTGAGGAGCGAGTAGAGCCTTGGGGGCCGGAGCACGCCACCGCTCGTAGACAGCGAGTGCGCACTCCCCTAACACGATATGGCCCCCTGCTCCCGCCATATCTACCCCTCCCACCTACAGTACTGATGTTCAAAAAACTATCCGGACAAGCTCTAACCCCCCCCTCGATCCCGGGTCCTCCATCCCCCACACCACGCTTCACTGCCAGACCCGACCCTCCCCCTTGTGGGTTATCCCCCATACCCACAGCCCGAATTCCAATCTGACCCTCCCCCTCCCTAGGACCCCTTAAAAATTTGACTAAAAATTTTGTTAAAAAGCCCCTCAATCCCCGGGCAGCTAAGTATAAATATAGTATAAACCATATAGATGTAGAGACAGCATATTCGCATGCTCCATTGAGACACACCATCTATATGAAGAAGACTTTAGGAGTTGAAACACAAAACCACACTGATTGTTGGAAGTTAAATAAAAGCCTTTATGGTTTGAGACAATCGGGGTTTGAGTGGAACCAATGTATAGTTAAAGAGCTAAATAGGATTGGTTTTCATGAAGGTGTAGCGGATAAGTGTCTCTTTAAGAGAGAAGATAATGGTGTGGTATCATTTTTGTTATTGTTTACAGATGATATTGTCAGGGCATTTATTAATCCCATGTTTGGCTCTGGGACTAATTACCCTGGTTTAAAGGAGGAGATGAATCGAGGCTTATCCTTGTTTGCAATATTCCGAAAAGAAACGCGAGGAAAAGTTTCTAATAAAACTCATTTATTTGTTATAAAGAAAATAAAACACCTCACTAACTAAGAAAAGTTAATTGTTACATTTTGGCAAGCGAGGTCTCCTGCCGGTCCAAAGCCGGACCTTGCTGGCAGGAGAACAAAGGAAGAGTGTGTGAAGCAAGTGAAGGAATGTGGGTGGATACGGAAACACGTAGCTTACTGATAAGAAGTTGGCAAAGCTACGGAGAGTCTGACAGTCCAGAAATGATGAGTTCAGCTGGCAAATAAAATAACGCAGTGACAGATATAGCCATAATAACGAAAACTGACAAAGAGGCCATAGATATTGTTGAACAGTTACAAACCAAATTTAAGATCAGAAATTTAGGAAATATTAGGCATTATTTGGGTCTAGATATCAATCAAACAGCTAGAGGTTATAAAATATCTCAATCTAGCAAAATAAGCCAAATGTTAAAACGTTATGGCATGGAGCTATGTAAGCCAGCTAAAACGCCTATGGTACAGGATTTTCAACAAGGAGAAATCCAAATTCAGTAAGGAGATCTACCAGTCTCTTATAGGTAGTTTATCTTATATAAGCAATTGTCAAGACCTGATATTTCATTTGGAGTAAACCAATTAGCGAGATGTAATGCAGAGCAAACTGATAGGCATTGGCAGGCCACAAAGCGTATATTAAGGTATATGAAAATGACGATGCATTATGCATTGTATCTAGAACCTAAAAATGATTTAGTGTTGAGCGCATATGCTGATGCCAGTTTTGCTACTGATGTGACCACTAGAAAGTCCACATCGGGTATAGCTATCATGTTAAACAATTGTGTGATTGGCTGGAAATCAATTCATCAAAAACATATTAGTCTTTTGACTATAGAGGCAGAATTCTCATGTTTGTCACTCGTTTGCACTGATCTAATTTATTACAAACAATTAATGATGGATATTGGTTTAAAGATGGATTATCCAATTGTAATACATGAGGACAACCAAGTTGCTATAAAGATGGCAACAAATTTAGCAGTTAAAACTAGATCTAAGTATACTGACATTAGGTATCTGAATGTTCATCAGTGTATCCAAAGCAACATGATTAAGTTGGAATATTGTATGTCGGAAGACAATATAGTTGATAATTTTACCAAAGCACAAGGTGCTATAAAACATAGAACGTGTTGTGAAAGCTATGGATTAAGAATCTAAACTGTATATATTGACCTGTCCAAACGGGAGAATGTTAGGATATGGTTTGAGCCTAACTAGTTGTCCAGGCAATATATGTGTACTGTAACTTTAATCTGTAAATGTATTATGTTACTTTAAAGGTATTCTTGCTGATTCATTGTAATGCTGAGTCATGCTGTAATTAGGTAATGACTGGTTGTGAGAATATTTAAGCAAGGTATTGTAACGTGTTCAGTTGCTGCTATGATGATATGAAGAGATGATGCTGATATGCTGAAGCTGATGATATGCTGCCATTGAGAGGAGTTGCTATCTGTTAATCATCGTTTGATGGATCTGCTACCATCGTGGTTTGTGAACTTGAGTGAGTTTGTTATTCTAACCAACTACTGTTTGTTTGGTAAGAAGATATCTGTAACTACTGGACTGATTTAACTGGCAAAGACTTGGAATTTGTTTAAAGACTATGAGACTGTTTTTCTACTATAAAGTAAGCTTTTGATAAACGAGTTTGCTTATCTCTTATTCATTGCTCTCAGCAACGTTTTCCTTGTGCATTTACACAATACCAATATCCTTAACAGATTGTACTGTACTCTTCCTTGAAGAACATTGCTTGGGGAAATACCTCCCTGAACACATGGACACGTAATCTCAGAAGTCCTTGAAACTCCACCCATACCATCACTCAACACGTATTCATTTTAGTGGATAAAATGAATCCACTGAATCGTACATCTGCCCCAGACAAATCTCCCTCTATCCAAGTAAGAAGCCATTCATTTGAAATCCAAAATGAATAAGGTTCTTCTCTTTGGGATTTTTGTCATCCTCTTCAGCACTACAGGTAAGTAAGTAAGTAAGTAAGTAAGTAAGTTAACAGCTTTTAGTATTTAGGAAAGATTTGTCATGGCTTGACTTGGAAAATGTTTAGTTGAGATTTGATTCCATCCCTTAAATGTAGAAGTTCATTTGCATAGAGAAATACAAAGGATTTTGTCTGATCCAGAGCTTGACTTGAAGACCAGCAGGGTTATGGATCAAGGTCTGCTCTCAAAGGGAGCATGATTATCTGATATATTTGGGCAGAGCTGGAGCTAGAATATCTGGAGAGGAAAGTTCAGTGAAATTTGCTGTAGATCCAACTGGATCCACAGACAGGCCATGATCTTGGATGATGGTGCTAAGGTGGAAGGAAATTCTGGAATCTATTCACTCTTGAATGATTGAGATGGGTCGAGTTGGGAATTCACCGTTTTGAATGAAAGGTGGAAAACATGGGAATGGGATGCAATTGCAATGGGATGGGAGTGAGAATTGGACTAAACCTCCCCCATTCTTGCACTCATGGAGCAGTAGACGAACTCTGTATTGGTGAACAGCCAAACTCAAGGTATAAAAATCCACCCCTTATAAAGGTATGGGATAAAATAATAACAGCACCTGAAACACTCCATACTTAACAATAGTGAAGGCAATAAAGATATTTGGATAGTGGACATTGCAATCCCTGAAGACAGCTGAATGAAAGTGAAAGAAGTGGAGAAAATTACAAAATACAAACACCTGCAAATGGAAGTAGAATGGCTGTGGCAAAAGATAGCAAAGATGGTACCAATAGTAATAGGTACCTTATGATGAGCTCTGTGGTGCAGTGGTTACAGCTGCAATATTGCAGGGTACATCTGCTGACTGCCGGCTGACTGCAATTTGGCAGTTTGAATCTCACCAGGCTCAAGGTTGACCCAGCCTGCCATCTTTCCAAGGTCAGTAAAATGAGGACACAGATCGTTGGGAGCAATATGCTGACTCTGTAGAACAACTGAGAGAGGGCACTGTGAAGTGGTATATATAAGTCTAAGTGTTATTGCTATTGCCTATGTATAATAATTGGCCACCAAATGAAAAGGAAGGACTCACTTGAGAAGAGCTTAATGCTGGGAACGATTGAGGGCAAAAGAAGAAGGGGATGACAGAGAATGAAGTGGCTGGCTGGAGTCACTGAAGCTGTCGGTGTGAGCTTAAATGGACTCCAGGGGATGGTAGAAGACAGGAAGGCCTGGAGGAATGTTGTCCATGGGGTCACAATGGGTCAGACACAACTTTGCAACTAACAACAATAAATAATAATAATAATATGGTCTTATTGTTTTTAATCTTGTAAGCTGCCTAGTGTTGCCTTGCAATCAGATGGGAGGTAAACAAACAAACAAACAAACAAACAAACAAATAAACAAACAAACATTTTTGGTGATAGCTTTAACACCATAAAACAAAAACAAGTCCCTGCCTATCTCAGGTCCTTGGGAAAGACTCAATATGTGGATAAAAATGCTATATCCAATTAGATATCTGGTTGACTGTGTGACCAACCATCATCATCATCATCATCATCATCATCATCATCATCATCATCATCATCATCATCATCATCATATTGCTGCAACAATCCACAAGGATATGATACAAAGCATGCAAAATCCCTGTTGTGGTTACAGGTCTCAGCCATAGTAACCTTCTTCTCTCTTACAGGTTATTGTCTGTGGTGCAATGATAAGTCCCAGAGGACTCCTGGATGGAAGCCTGCTTGTTATTCTTGTGACACAGATCAATGTTTCAAGACAGGTTTCTATAGAGGTAAGATCCTGGAGCTCCAAGGCAGTTTGAAGTGGGCTGGAACTTCAAGGGGTTCCCCTTCCTTTTGTATTTTCTCACCACCACCCTTTTAAAATCATCCTTCCTTTCAACTTCCCAATAGGAGATGGCAAATTGCTCCACTGGGATGCTGGTTGTACCACAGGCAAGAATATTACATGTGGTGAAGAAAAGATTTGGAAAGTACATGGTACCTCCTATAAAGAATCCACATGGTGCTGCAACTCTTCTCTTTGCAATAGTAGTCCCCCATTTAGTAAATTCTAAAGACAAATCTATTCAGAAGAATCTCCCATAAACAAAGGGAGACATCTTCTTCTCCCTTCCCATTTCTACACAGATGTTCTCCATCCGTCATGCTGTATCCTTCTGTGGGATCACATTCAGAATTATTTGTCATGTAATAAATAGTTTCTGAGAATAATCACAGGGTTCCTTGGCTCTTCTGTTTGTAAAAGACAATATTCCTAATGTTACTGCAAGTTACATGTTACGAAAGATAGAGTGCTTAATAAATTCCAGGGCTATCACCAGTTACAACCTGAGTAAAATACAAAGATGAACCAACTAATCAAAAAGTTATATCATCTCTCAATTATTATCCAGTTATGCTCAGTGATGCAAGAGAAAGAATGTACCGTATTTTTGGAGTATAAGACACACCGTTTTTCTCCCCAAAAAGAGTTAAAATCTGGGTGTGTCTTATCCGAATGTAGCCCCGCTCAACCTCTCAAACGGAGGTTTCAGAGGCTGAAAAAAGCCTCAGAAATGAAGCTTCAGAAAAAAAGCCTCAGAAACAGAGCTGCAGAAAATGAGTCTCTGAAATGAGGCTTTTTTCTGAAGCTGTTTTGGAGGCTTTCAGAGGCAGAAAAAAAAGTTTTTTTCTGAAATAGAGTTTCAGAAGTTTCAGAGGCTGAAAAAAAAGCAAGGCACAGGGCTCACAACTAACGAACCTGTAACACCCCCCAACGTAATCAAAGCTCCAAGGCAGGCATCTTCCTCAAGGCATGAATTTATTACAGATGTCATATTGGCACATCTGGCAAAACCCAAATCTGAAAGTCCCTGGTTTTCCCCACCCTAAGTAAAATCAAAGTTCCTTCCCTTCCATCTACATGTGCATCACATGGTCCAATCAGATCACTGTCCCAACTTTGGTTGACCTCCAGTCACGCCTGCCCAGGTGCAGGCTGAACATCCTTGACTTCTCACTGAATATGAGAATGTCGTTCAGGTAAACTAGGACACCTTTGTACATGTGCTGATGCAGCACCTCAGTGATTAGCTGCATGAAGACAGCAGGAGCTCCTTGGAGTCCGAACAGCATGACCTTGAACTGGAAGCTGCCCAACGGGCAATTGAAGGTGGTCTTCCATTCATCTCCCTCCTTAATCTGCACCTGGTAATAGGCTTCTCTCAGGTGTAGCTTGGTGAACACTTTGCACTTCGCTAGGTGACTTAGCATGTCTTTCATTAGGGGGAGAGATAGGTGTTCTCCATGCACACAGTGTTAAAACCACAGAAGTCCACACAGAGCCACAGCCCTCCGTCCTTCTTTTCTTTGAACAGCATGGTGGGGGGGCACTACTTTAGATTTGGCAGGTTGGATGAAACCCCTTGCCAAATTGGTGTTGATGTACTTTCTTAATTTGCCCATCTCTTTAAGGGTCATGGAGTACATCTTGGGTTTTGGCAGCTTAGCTCCCAGCACAAATTCTACAGCACAGGTGGTGGGGAGAGGGAGGATGTTACATCTGTGCTCTCTGAATGCATGAGCCAGATCCCTGTACTCTTTGGGCACCTGGGGGCAGTCAGGTGGCTGCGGTGGCTGTGGCCCCCTCCCCCCAGCCAGGGCTGCTTGGGAGCTGAAGCAGTTGCACTTTGGCCTGAGGGGGTGGAGGTAGTGGGCTGATGCCTATTTTTAGTTTTTGGTAGCCATCTTCCCACATGATGTCTTGACCCCATTTGTTCAGCCAAGTGAGGCCTAGGATGAACGACTGTTATCTTCGGAGCTTCCACAAAGCATAAAAGTTCCCAATGGCATCCCATCTCCAGGCTCATGAGCTCAATGACTAAAGTGGCTGGGCCTTCACCTACTTGCTCAACACATATGGAGTGCCCATGGGTTTTGTGTCTATCCCTAGCCTCTGGATGATAGAGCAGCTAATTAGGCACCTGGTACATCTGGTGTCTAGAATGGCTTCTATGTCCCCCTGGGTCCCTGTTCTGGGTATCAATATATGGGACTTTATGGAAAAGGGGCAGATGTCTTCATTTACCATCGGATCCTCTTCGCTGGCCTCACTGCTCTCGCTGCTGGTGCCTGGAGAGGGTTCTGGAGCTGGAGAAAAACATTACAGAGGGTAGTGAGTACAGCACAAAACTTCATGGGCTGTCCCCTGATACCACTAGATGAGATTGCTATGGCTCGCTGCCTTAGAAAAGTGAGGAAAATTCTCAGGAAAGACTCTCACCCTGACCATGACTTCTTTACCCTTCTACCATTGGGAAGGATATATAGAAGTATAACCAGCCACACAAACAGGCTGAAGAACAGTTTTTATCCATGGGCTGTCAGACTCCTGAATGAGAAATAACATCATAACTATGTAGTATGATGGACTGCAGGGCCAGCGCAATGTGTAACATGTTCACACTGGTGCAATAGGTCTGGGTGTTTTGTTAATATGATTTATTGGGTTAGAGATTTTCTGTCTTCACTGTGAGTTGTATTGTGTTGGGGGGAGTGCTCTGAGGAAGCTCAACCAATCTCATTGTACATGTGTTGTGCACTGACAATAAAGATTTGAATTGAACTGAATTGCAGCTTCTCCCCCTTTTGAAGGTGGGGAAGGAAACTCAACAGCTTGCCAAGTGAGTTTTCCTTTGTCCAGCAGTCTCCACAGACTTTTCTTCACTTTAAAGGCCCCTGGAGTCCAGGGTTGGGGGACGGGGGATGGTGCCAGGCACTGATAACCAGTGGCCTTGCTAGCCACACCTGAAGCACTTGATCGTGGCTGTGGGGGTTGGCTTTGGTTCTCTGACCTGTTTTGCAGGGGCTTGACATCCCAGGGGTCACTTAGGGTTTTTTTTCTGGAGTAGGTTTCCAGTGAGGGTGGATCTCGAGATCCATGGCCACTGCCATCCGGTACCAGTCCTGTATGCGATCAGGGACTCCTCTGAAGGCAAAAGCTTGCCTGAGTTCCTCATCCAGGGCCTCTATGAATTGGTGGACGAAGAGGCATTCTAGCCAGTCTCTTAGTTTTCCCGCCACTCTTCGGAATTCCCAGACAAACTCCTTTGCAGGTCAACCCCTCTGCTTCAGGTCCTTGATCTCGGCCTCTGCTTTTTCCCTCTGGGCCGTATCCTCATATCGGGTTCTTAGCAGCTGCACAAATTTGTTGGCATCCTCTAATTCTGGGGTGCCTTCGTCATGTAATTGGGGTATCCATTCAGCTGCTTCTCCTTCCATCATATTGTCAGTGATTGCTGAGATTATCTCCTGATCCGATTGGTGCTGATCCCCATAGGGGTCGAGGTTGGACCCGATCCAGTTCAGAAAGTATGTCAGCTTCCCCGAGGTTCCATCAAAAGTAGCTCTGAACCGTGGGAGAGGGGCAACTGGTGGTACCAGTAGTGGAGCAGGGCCCAATTGCAGAGACAGGGCTGGCATCCACTGGCACTGCACCCACCCTTGGCTGTGGTAGAATGCCCATCCAGAGGGGATTTGGTCAACAGGGGGCAGTCGGAGGGGTGGCTGGCGAGGAGGGGTATTTGGCCTCAGCAGTCCTAGGTCCTTCCTCTGCACCCAAGGATGGAATGGCCGAGTGGAACGAGGCAGACACTCCACTGGGCAGTCGTGCTCCCGTGGCCAGGGAAGGTGAACGTAGGCTGAGTCAAGGCCCAGCCAGGCTGGCTGTTTGGAGGGAATTGAGCGATGCTGCCCACGCTAAGCTGACTGAATCTCTCTGGGAGGCTGGCTAGCAACTGGCTTCAAGACAGTGGTGGGAGACCCCACTCCCTGGACTTGCTGAGCTCAAGGGGTCTCGTTGCTCTTCACTCAAAGACTGTGGTACATTCCGCCCAGCCCGATGCAATCTGGGATTCCTGGAGCATCGGCCCAGTAACCAACTCTTGGGGTGGTGGGAAACCTGCAGCATCACCTCATTGGGAAGGATCCAGCTACATGATCTGCCCGGGCACCAGTTCTTTAGGCCGTGTAGGCTAAAAGGATAATCAACATGAAGGCCTCAAAATGCCTTTCTTTCAACCAGGATTAGGGTTAGGGTTAAAGTTAGAGTTAGAACAAGGGACAAAATCACATTTGGGACATTACAACACAACACAATGACTCACGTGGTTAGACATACTCATGTCAAGAAATGTTTCGTTATTTTTGGACCAGCATGGTTTAATAGGCTGATGCTTTCATGTTCGAGGCTTTGCACCCAGTTTCTCTAAAGGATGCCTCAAAAGTCAACCCTTTTGGATGTGTCCAGGGACTCAAGGCCAAGGATAGTTTCCTTCCTTAGACCATCTTTCCAGATCTGGCTTCCTGGATGAATGAATCTCTGCTTCCTCGATGGTGATCAATAGCAGGCAAATCCAATCATTGATCAACCAATACGGCCATCTGGCAGGTTCCAAGCTGTATCCAGATCCCCAGGCTCATTGATGGAACCATGACTTTAACCCTTTTCAATTCAGGATCAGTCTAAGATCAAGGCTGATGATTTTCCAAAGGTCAGGCACAGAGGCAGAAATGGCTGACTTCTTGGGTGTCCTCAGATGACTCTTCCTAATAGAGAAGACCCATAATATGCCCTATCTGGCTAAAATGATGGGATGAGTAGTAGTAACTGGGGAGAGGTAGTTGATGAAATAACCCAGCCTTATGCCTACAGAGCTTTATAGGTTGTTCCCAGAAACTTGAACGCAACCAGAAGCAAACTGGCAACTCAGCCTGAATCCAGGGACAAAGGTGGGACCTCTTGCTCCTAATCAACACCAAATGGAACTGGCCACAGAGTAAGGAGAACCAGTGCCAGACAGGGCCACCACCCACCCCAACCTCTGTAGCCAGTCCAGAAGGAAACCGCAGTATGGAAGGCCACCAAGAAGCCTCTATCCTGATCATGCTATTACTGTAGCAATTTGAAGGTGCAACTAATACTGTTTTAATCCCACATCCAGATCTGAAACCTGACTTGAAGTGGCCCTGATAATTCATTTCATCCAAGGTTCTCTAAAACTGTTCCATGATTACCTTATCAGCAAACCTCCAGAAGACAGGATGATTGGAGACTGGAGAAAAACTCTCCCAAATGGTTGGGTCTCACAATGGTTTCTTGAGAAAGGGGCTAACCCAGGGGTGAAATGCTACTGGTTCATGGTGGTTCGCCTGAACCAGTAGTGAAAATGCTACTGGTTTGCCCGAACTGGTAGTTAAAAAATGCTTTAAAAAGCAAAAAATAAGTTTGGAGAATCGCGCAGCATAGCTGATCATCTGAATTTTTTTTTTACTTTTTGTTAGCATTTTTTTACTACCGGTTCAGGCAAATAGGTAGTAAAAGATGCTTTTAAAAAGTAAAAAAAAAAGGTTCTGATGATCAGCTCTGACAATCAGCTGTGAGTGTGTGTGAGTTAGTTGTGTGGCTTTTGTGTTATTTTTGTGTAAAGTGTGATAGTTGGTTTTCCCAGTCACATGATCACCAAGCAATGCCCACTCAGTCACATGCCCCCCAAGCCACACACCCAGTCACATGCCCACCAAGCCATGCCCACCAAGCCATGGCCACCAAGCCACACTCACAGAACCGGTAGGGAAAATTTTTGAATTTCACCACTGGGCTAACCAATGCCTCCTTAAGAAACAATAAACAATCCACCACGATCAAAGTACATCACCTCCCACAAAGGCTTTGCCAAACAGGAGGGACATCAATCCAATAGAAGATGGCCAAGCTCAAAATCATGAGGACCCTGTCCACATCTTCTGATCCTACAGGTTCAAACACCTCCCAGACACCAAGGCTGGCTTCCAATGTTGAGGGGGGGTAGCACCCCTGACACCATCAACAGCTGGCAGAATCCTCCCTCCCTCAAAGATCCATGAACCACCATTTGGACAGAGGCTTTAATCAACACAGAAGGGGAAGAGTTTAGAACTCAGGTGGTCAAGCTTACCACGGCGAGGACCTTGTCCAATTCCTCAGGATGTCCCAGTTCAAACTCTTTCCAGATAACTGAGTTCAGAAGTGCCTTGGTCATTTCCAGGGGACCTGGCCAGAATTAGACCTGTTTCATCTCCCCAGTTTCTTGTCCTGAGATCCTGTAATATGATAGAACCAGGTGGCCAGGCAGCTGGGGAATTAGCTCAAATGGTAGAGTGCTTGTTCCGCATGCGAGAGGTAGCAGGATCGATACCTGCATTCTCCAGTTAATCTCTATTCGCTTTTGGCTTCCCTACAGAAAATCCAGTCCCAGGCAAATTGTGCATATTATCCTAAATGTCTACACTGTTGCAAAGCAGTCCAGACAGACAGTTGGGCATTAGTGGCAATACCAAACTCTTGCTTTACTCTTGCAGGAGATGGTGGGACCGATGCCCACCTTCATCAGAAAGGGAATTATAGACCAATATCTCTTTTGAATACAGACTATAAAATCTATGCGAAAGTATTAGCCAACAGGTTGATGCCAGTAATTCAAAAGGTGATTCATGAGGACCAAGCGGGATTTATTGAGGGTAGATATATGAAGGACAATGTAAGGCAAGTAATAGATTTATTGGAATATCTTGATAAGAATAAACAGATTCCTGCAGTGCTGGTTTTTTTGGATGCAGAGAAGGCCTTTGATAGAGTGGATTGGAATTTTCTACTAAAGACTTTAAAAAAGATGGACTTTGGGGACCAATTTATACAGGCGATTTCAGCAATTTATCAAGAGCAAAAGGCACAGATTATTATTAATGGAAGTCTGATGACAGAGTTTAAAATTGAAAAAGAAACAAGACAGGGATGTCCGTTGTCCCCACTTTTATTTATTTTAACATTGGAAGTCTTGCTAAATACAATACGGGACTCTAAAATTTTGAAAGGCATAATGATAAGGCAAGAGGATTATAGAATAAAGGCATTTGCAGATGATCTGGTTGTTACCCTATCACAACCAATGGAATCAACAATCCTGATGAAGGACATTATACAAGACTATGGTAGAGTTTCAGGTTTTAGACTGAATTCAAAAAAGACTAAAATGATAGTTAAAAATATGACACAAGATCGTAAATATGAGCTTGAAAGGAGGGCAGGTTTTGAAATTGTACCTAAGGTAAAATATCTTGGAGTTCAGGTTGCAGAATCAAACATGAAATTGTTTCAAAATAATTATGAGGTGTTGTGGCGAGAGGTTCAGAAAGACATGGAGACTTGGAAAAAGCTGCAACTGTCTTTACTTGGAAGAATAGCAGCAGTTAAGATGAACATTTTGCCAAGATTTCTGTTTTTGTTTCAAATGATTCCGGTGCTTAAAAGTGATAAACAACTGAAAGTTTGGCAGTCTGGTGTGAATAAGTTTGTCTGGAACGAGAAGAAGCCGAGAGTGAAATTGAAAATTATGCAAGATGTTCCAGAAAGAGGAGGCCTTAAACTCCCAAACCTACAGTTATATTATGATGCAGCAGCTTTAACTTTAACAAGTGATTGGTTTGGAAGTAAAAAGACTGGAATATTGAATGTAGAAAGTTTTGATCTTGAATTTGGATGGCATGCTTATTTATTTTACGACGATAAAGTAGATAAAGTATTTAAAAGTCATATACTTAGAGACTCTTTGATGAGAGTTTGGAAGAAGCACCGATTCAAATGGGATTACAAAATACCGCTATGGCTGGATCTTGGTCATACTTTGTGGAATACAAATATAATGTCACTCGGGGGGTTTTTATATAAAGAGGTTCTTTTCATAGATGCGGGCAGATGGCAGCTGAAGATATTACAGACACTGTTGGATGAAGGGTTTAATTTAACTTGGTTACAATACAATCAACTACAACTGAGATGGAAAGAGGACCAAAAAACTGGTATTATGTTGCATGAGGAAGAATTGGTTAGACATATAAGAGAGAAAGGTCCAATGCATATTAAAAGGCTTTATAATGTTTTGTTAGAAAGAGATTCAGAAACGGAATTAGTTAAAGATTGTATGAGTAAGTGGGCACAGAATTTTGAAGAACCAGTGATGCTGGAAACTTGGGAAAAAATTTGGGTTCAGAATGTTAAATTTACACAGTCGCAAAACCTGAGAGAAAATTTTTATAAAATGTTTTACAGATGGCATTTAGATCCTAAAAAGTTGTCATGTATGTACCCTAATGTTCAGCCAAAATGTTGGAGATGCGAATGTTTGGATGCTATGTATTATCATGTTTGGTGGACCTGTAGGAAAGTTAAGGCTTTTTGGATAAAAATTTGGTGGGTCATGCAGAATGTTTTGAGGAAAAAAATTCAATTTTCTCCACAGTTGTTTTTATTGGGTATAGTTAAGGGTTTTACACGGGGTGAAACAAAACTGATATTGTATATGATAACAGCAGCAAGATTGTTGATAGGTAAATACTGGAAGAATGAAGTTTTGCCTACTATCGAGGAATGGACTTTGAAGATGGCCAGTTTTGCAGAGATGGCGAAGATTTCAGCATATTTAAAAGACTGTTCACAAGAGACTTATGAATGGGAATGGAAAAGGTGGATAGATTATGTTCAGAATAAATATCAAACTAGAAAGTACCAAATAGCTTTTATTTGAAAATAATGTATTAGAAATATTTTAATGTAAAGAGACAAAGAGGAAAAATTATACAGGGGGAGGGATGGGTTCAAGCTTATATATCAGTGTTATTAGTTATGAGTACATAATAGGGAAGTCTGGGGGGGGAGGGTTAGGGAGGGTTAGGGAGGATGGGAAGTTTGGGGAGGGAGGTGGGGGGGTGAAAAAAGGGGTGAAAATGTAATTGTAAAACTTTTGCAATAAAAAAAAAAGAAAGGTTTTTGGTGGGTCCACCCTGGGTGATTCTGCATAACAGCCTCTAGGTGGCTCTTTCTTGAGAAATGATGGAGCAGAACTACTAGGATGTAGTGCGATCAGCTCAAAGGATAGAGTGCTTGCTTTACATGCAAGAGATAGCAGGAGCAATGGCTGCTTTGTGCTAGTCAACCTTTTGCTCCATTTTGCCAGGTTACTTGGACATTTTTTTTAAAAAAAAAATCTCTTTAGTTTCTGCTTTCTGAATTCTTGAAGTTTGGTGAGTCAAGGGTAGCTGGAGCTGGGGAATTAGCTCATATGGTAGAGCGCTTGCTTTGCATGCAAGAGGTGGTGGGATCGATGCCCACATTCTCCAGTCACGTGATTATTTTATTTTGGCCATTTTTATCTCCTTCATTGCCATCCATGTATAAAATCATTCTCACAAATCTCTTTTTAGATATGACCTAGCACAGGGGTGCCAAACTCAAGGCCCAGGAGCTTTATCTGGCATGCAGGGTGCTTAGATCTGGCCCGTGGGGCTGCCCTGGAAACAGTGAAGGACTGGCCCACAGTGCCTCTGCCAGCGAAAACACAGTTTGGGAGGGCTGCTCACGGCCTTCCCAAGCTCCATTTCCACTGGCAGAGGGTTGCAGGAGGCCGTCACAGCAAATAATCAAAGCCACACATGAAGAGCTAAACTCAGTCATTTTATTGTCTACCACCTTCAGTACAAGAATCTCACCAGGTCACATGATGCCGCTGTGATGATGTGAGTTTGACACCCCTGGCTTAACCCATTCTTCCAACCAAGTTGGCAGTTTTCCACCTGATCTCCACATCAACCCTCTGCTCTCTCTTCTTCTTTCTGTCAATTCTATTAAGGTCTTCTTTTGTATAAAGTCACAGTTCTCTAATTGTCTCAAGACATTCAAAAATGGGATTGACACTGGGCTCACTTTCCATGTGAGAAAAAGTGGGAGGAGGAGGAATCTTTTTTTTTATTATTGAAAAGTTTTACAAAAAAGAAATACAGAAATTCCCCCCCCCATGTTCCCCCACCCTTTCCCCCCCTTCATCCCACCCTCCCCCCCGACTTCCCAGAGCAAAATACAACATATTTCATTTAATCAAACATAAACTAGATTTTATTTATTTATTTATTTGTTTGTTTGTTTAAATTTCTATACCGCCCTTCTCCAATATAGGACTCAGGGCGGTGAACAGCCAAAGTAAAAACAAGACATACATACAAAACATACAAAATCTAAAAACTGTTTAAAATAATTAAATATTTTGGCCGTAATTAAAACAATTCCAATTTAAAATCAGTTTAAAATTTGACTCAAGCCAGCCCAGCTAGTTGAAATAAATGGGTTTTCAGGGCCCGACGAAAAATCCGGAGGTCTGTTATTGTACGTAACTCTGGGGGGAGGTTGTTCCAGAGGGTGGGCGCCACCACAGAGAAGGCTCTCCCCCTGGGGGTCGCCAGCCGACATTGTCTGGCGGACGGCACCCTGAAGAGGCCCACTTTGTGTGAGCGTACTGGCCGGTGGGAGGCTATTGGTGGCAGAAGGCGGTCTTGTAAGTACCCCGGCCCTAAGCCATGGAGCGCTTTAAAGGTGGTCACCAACACCTTGAACCGCACCCGGAAGACCACCGGGAGCCAGTGCAGCTCGCGCAGGAGAGGTGTCACGTGGGAGCGCCTCGTCGCCCCCATAATCCCCCGCGCGGCCACGTTCTGGACCAGCTGGAGCCTCCGGGTGCACCCCAGGGGGAGCCCCATGTAGAGAGCGTTGCAGTAGTCCAGGCGGGAAGTGACGAGTGCCTGAGTGACTGTGCGTAGGGAGTCCCGATCTAGAAAGGGGCGCAACTGGCGTATCAGGCGAACCTGATAAAAAGCCCCCCTGGCCACGGCCGTCAAATGATCTTCTAAAGACAGCCGTGCGTCCAGGAGGACGCCCAAGTTACGAGCCCTCTCCGTGGGGGCGAGTGATTCACCCCCAATAGCCAGCGATGGCATCAGCTGGCTATATCGGGACGCCGGAAGCCACAGCCACTCGGTCTTGGAGGGGTTGAGTCGGAGCCTGTTTCTCCCCATCCAGGCCCACACGGCCTCCAGGCACTGGGACATCACTTCAAGGGCATCATTGGGGTGGCCTGGGGTGGAGATGTACAGCTGGGTGTCATCAGCGTACTGATGGAACTCCACCCCGAAGCCACGGATGATCTCACCCAGCGGCTTTACATAAATGTTGAACAGAAGGGGCGAGAGGACCGACCCTTGTGGCACCCCACAAGCAAGGTGCCTCGGGGTCGACCGCTGCCCCGCTGTCAACACAGATTGCGACCGGTCAGAGAGGTAGGAGGAGAACCACCGCAAAACGGTGCCTCCCACCCCCAACCCCGCCAACCGGTGCAACATGATACCATGGTCGATGGTATCAAAAGCCGCTGAGAGGTCTAACAGGACCAGGATAGAGGAGCAACCCCTATCCCGGGCCCTCCAGAGATCATCCACCAATGCGACCAATGCTGTTTCCGTGCTGTGCCCAGGCCGGAAGCCGGACTGGAGCGGGTCTAGATAGACAGCTTCATCCAGGTACCGGGGAAGCTGTTGCGCCACCACACTCTCTGTTGTGGCCCCGCCCTCTGAGCCTGTCCCATCGGAGGAAGAAAGCTCCGAGCATGAGGAAGAGGAGTCAGCCAGGCCTCCCTCTCCAGGCCCCTCCCCTCTGGCATTGTCTCAAGTGCCGGTCGAGGGAGAGGAGACAGCTGATTCGAATCAAAGTAATAATGAAACATCATTCCTGGACGCACGCCTCCGAAGGCGTAATAAACGTTTGCAGCAGCTTGGGAGGCGTGCTAGGGATTAGAACTGAGTCACTGGACCACACCCCAGAGACTATATAATAGAGGGTGGTGGTCAAGGATCTTTTGTGACGAACAAAGCAAACCTTGAATAGTCACTAAAGCCTCGTCCGGAGCTGCTGAGAGAAAGATTTAAAGTGTCGGACATTTGGACTCTTGAGTATTTTGTCTTTCTGGTTTACTTTGAAAATAAAGTAACTTGGCAGACGGTGTGTCTATCGCTGCCAAGTGGGAGATAAGAACTGGGTGCGTTCCAAAGTGTTTCCTTAACCCTCGACTGGCTGTGTGTGTGTGTGTGTGGGTACGGGGACAGATCACTCTCAACAACCTTCGCAACGAAGCGAAGGTTGGAGACTGGACGATAGTTAGCCAAAACAGCCAGATCCAGAGAGGGCTTCTTGAGGAGGGGCCTCACAACCGCTTCTTTCAAAGATAAACTAGATTAATCTACTTATCCTCAAAGTACTGCCTCCCCCACTGAAACCTTAACTCCACTACAAATAACCAAATACTTCTAATACTAACATTCATTCATAAGCTATTTGATATTTTCTTGTCTGATACTTATTTTGAATGGAATCAATCCATCTTCTCCATTCCGATACGTATCTTTCTTGCGTGTGGTCCTTCAAATACGAAAGAGCTCCTAGGAAGAAAGGACACATTTTAGATGGAGGTTTTACTCACACGAGGCAGCCTGGATGGCTCCTAGTGGAAATTTAGGCATCCTTTTGAAGCTCCAGGTATGTTGATCTACAAGTTTCCATTAATGTAGATGAATTTGACCCACTCTCAATATGGAACACCAAACTTCTGTTTTTGGCTTCTGCAGGTTATCTTAGTTTTTCCCTTTCTTTCTTGCAAAATTGTGCAAGAGTGCTATCAGACAACTGAGGAATTAGAGCAAATGGTAGAGCACTTGCTTAGCAAGCAAGAGGTAGCAGGATCTATGCTTGCATTCTCCAGCTATTATCATTTATTTTGATCCAGCCCTAGAAAATCATTCTCAACCCCCTTTCTGCACCTCCTCCAAGTTTCTTTCCATGTGGTCATCCCAAAGGTGTTTTTTTTTTCCCGAAGAGGCAACTGAACATTGTGTTTCCTTGAAGACGTTTCGCTTTTCATCCAAGAAGCTTCTTCAGCTCTGGATGGATGGTGGGGAATGGAAAGATTTATACTCCTTGCAGATAGCTGGTCATTTGCATTCTTTTAGTGAGTCATTGAGGCCCCCTGGAAGGTTATCTGTGATTTCAAGGTCACCTAAGTAGTTCAAATGGGTGTGGAACCTTCTTGGAACTGCTGAAAGGATTGTGTTGTAGCCTGGAGACTGGATAATGTTGTATCCCCTCTCCCTCTGTTGAGAGAGGGCTGCTCAGTTTTGACATAGATGGCCTCTTTGACCCCTTTCAAACCAGCGATCCACTCTGTTCAAAATGTGGACTTTGCTATCTTCAAAGGTGTGGTCTTTGTCTTTTTCAATGCATATGGATTGCTGAATCTTGTCCTGATGGGTTTGTTCTCCTATGTTGTGCCATACATTTACGAAGTGATTGTTTTGTTTCCCCAATCTACAGATCTGCACGTGTCTCACTGCATGGGACTTATCATTGTACTTTCCATGTGGTCTTCTTAAACTGATGGGGAGTTCACCCTAATGTTGGGTGATTGCTTAGCCTGAAGAGATGATTTTATTTATTTGTTTGTTTGTTTGTTTGTTTAGTCAAGAACGTATTAGGTAATAAGTATAAGCATGGATTGGATACATAAAATAGATACAAATAGAGGAAACATTAGGACAGGGACACTAGGCACGCTGTGCTCTTATGGATGCCCCTTACAGACCTCTTAGCAATGGGGTGATGTCAACAGTGGCCAGTCTTAGGTTAAAATTTTGGGGTTTTTGGGATGAAACCACAGAGTAAGGTAGTGCATTCCAGGCATTGACCACTCTGTTGCTGAAGTCATATTTTCTGCAATCGAGTCATTTATGTATAGTATGAAGAGTGTTGGTCCTAGAATGCTGCCTTGCGGGACACCGCTATTAACAGGTGCAGCATTTGATAGGGTGCTCCCTATTTTGACCACTTGTTGTCTGTTTGACAGGAACACAGCTATCCAATTATGTAGGGGTCTGGAGATGCCATAAGATTTTAGTTTTAGAAGCAGTTTGTCATGTACCACTGAATCAAAGGTTTTGCAGAAGTTATATAAATTGCATCTATTGCTTTGCCTGACCGAGATTTTTTTTTAATTTTTTAATTTATTTTTTAATTTGATTTATATGCCGCCCTTCTCCGGAGACTCAAGGCGGCTTACAATGCGCTAAGCAATAGCCTTCATACTTTTGTATATTTATACAAAGTCAGCTTATTGCCCCCACAAACTGGGTCCTCAATTTACCTACCTTAGAAAGGATGGAAGGCTGAGTCAACCTTGAGCCTTGGTGAGATTTGAACCTGCAGTAATTGCAGGCAGCTGGTGTTAATAACAGGGTGCTTTAGACCACTGTACTATCAAGGCTCTTGAGATTTGTAGTCCATATATTCTTGCAGTGTAGAAGTTGTAGATTACAGCATAAATTTTTTCTGAAACCAAATTGTTTATTAGAGAGTAGGTTGTTTATTTCATAAATAGATTGGTCTGTAATTTTCAACTAGGCTGGGGTCTCCCTTTTTGAAGATAGGGATGACCGTGGCTAGTGACAATAGCTTGGGTAGAGAGATGGTCCTGAAGGATTTTTCAAGGATTATGCTATAGCAATAGACAGCTTGTTTATGAAGCATGCACATAGTCCATCAGGTACGATAGATAGAGATGGTTTTAGTCTGCGTAGTGACTTCCCAATGTTATCTTCTGTGAAATCTATTTGTGTTAGATCGTTGTAGTTATTTGTGGTACAACTAGGGAATGAGCCATTGCTGTTTACAAAGACTGGGCCGAAGAATGTGTTGAAAAGGTTTGCTTTAACTGCTTCATCATTGCATTCTTTACCATTAGGTCCTTTTAGGTGTGGGGTTGATCTTGAGTCTTTAAGTTTGTTGTTTACAAAATTATAGAAAGCGCGGTTGGATTTCATGCACAGGAGGTTCTCTTCTTGTTTGGTGTAGTAATTGGTGCGTTCAGTGTTTACTTGGTGGCATATAATTTGGTAGCGGCTTTTAAAGTTAGCTACATATCCAGTTTTGTTTTTTCACCAGAGGGGTTTTTTTTAATTGGGGCTTTCTTATTGATATGGGTAATTTGGTTTTCCTGGTTTTGGTGGTGATTAGTGGTACATATAGTTTAATAACTCTATTGATTTCGAGCAAGAAAATGTTATAATGGTCTTTGGCAGTGTAACAGCCAGAGAATAGAATTTGCCAATCAAGGGATGAGAGGTCAGTGTCTACAAGATCATAGTTGGCTTTTTTAAAGTTGTAGTTGGGTATCCCATTATTTTGGTGATTTTTGTAAGGGCGTATATTGAGACAAAAGTCAATCATGCTGTGGTCACTGTTGGAAAAGGGTTCTTTTATTTGTAGTCCATAAATTGAGTTTAAGCTGTTGCAGAAGGTGAGGTCGAGACAGTTGTTGAGTCTATTGTTGTTAGTCACTAGTTGATCTAGACCTAGATTTATAACAGCATTGTATAGGGTTGTATGAATGAGTTCAGTTGTACATTTGTTTATTGTCCAATTAATAAGAGGTAGGTTGAGGTCACCAAGAAAGATGAGAGGGTATGGGCAGGAGGCTGCCCACGTTAGTAGTGAAGTTAACTTGTTTGCATGTGCGATATCGTAGTCTGGGGCTCTGTAACATAGTAAGAAGTGACGTGTGGTGTTTAAGGACAGTTCGCAGACGATAGTTTCCAGAAGAGTGAGTTCATGTGCAACAATTTTTTAGGTTTAGTGACTTTTTGTAGAAGATAGCTACTCCACCCCCTCTGCAGGTTTCATGATTAGACCAGTAAACATGATAGTCTCTTACTGTGATGATGGAGTCAGGGAGGGTTGAATTTAGCCATGTTTCACAGACAAATATAATGTCAAATGTAGCAGTATTTAATAAGAGGAGGAGTTTGGCATTTTGTTAACAATGCTTCTTGCGTTTATTAGTTGCATTTGAGGTCAGTAATGGTTGGTATTGAGGAAGTTAGGTGCATGCTTTCCTCGTTTTGGATAATGGTTGGGTGGATGTTTTGGGTGATGGAGGGTTGGATGTTGGGGGATTGATTGTGGGTCTTATTTTTTATGCAGTCAGCATAGTAGTCGATGTACAGATTTGATGGGATCCTTTTTCTGTAAGAGCTTTAGCTATTAATTAATGCATATGTGTTTGGAGAGGAGAAACACAGATCATGGGAGCGGAGTATAAATTCATGTTGTTAATCAACAATGTTGTTAAAAATATTTGAATTCCACCACTGGATGGCACCCAAGCATAGAGTGTGCTCTCTAGAGATGCTGAACTTGTCCTCTTTTGTGCCAGATGGATTTTTTTTTTCACTTCCTAAGAATGTTAAAAACTGAGATATTTTAAAGGTAGTTATTTTTCTTACTTCTGTGTTTTTTATTGTGTGGTAGTCCTGCTAGTTTGATGTTATTTTTTGCTGTGGTGCTGTTCTTTCATTAGCAGCTTGTTTTAATCTGATTCCCTAGCAGTAGGAGTCATCTACTCTGAACACAAAAAGCAATTTCCACTATAAATGCAAATATGGATATGATTTTACTCTCAGGGTCTGAAGCAGGGGTGCTATTCAGCAGGTTCTGACAGGTTCTGGAGATCTGGTAGTGGAAATTTTGAATAGTTCAGAGAACCAGCAAAAACCACCCAGAGTGGGGTGGGAATGGGGATTTTGCAGTAACCTTCCCCTGGAATAGGGAGGGAATGGAGATTTTGCAGTATCCTTCCCCTGCCATGCCCACCAAGCCACACCCACAGAACTGGTAGTAAAAAAAAAAATGAATTCCACCACTGGTATGAAGATCACCAATGGATAAAGAAAGGCAGCTGCTCAGACACTGGGGAATGTGTAGAAAAGAAGTGATAGAATTGCATTGCTCAGAATATATATTTATTGTTGCATTTGTCCTCTTTGGGATAATAATAGAGTTCCCCGGCCTGTATTTTCCAGTTGTTTTGAATCATAGATCGTCATGCACAGTCACTT
Organism: Pantherophis guttatus; assembly: GCF_059756535.1. Taxonomy (NCBI): domain Eukaryota; kingdom Metazoa; phylum Chordata; class Lepidosauria; order Squamata; family Colubridae; genus Pantherophis; species Pantherophis guttatus. The sequence goes on along the minus strand of NC_142064.1, from coordinate 255,863,559 downwards.
CATGGGTTTAACTCCAAATGATGTGGATAACACGAGGATAAGGAACAAAATGAGACAATCAAGGTAAATCATAATATGTCCCAAATGGGTAGTAAGATAGTAGTGATTTCTTCAAGATCAAGGAAGGAGAAGGCTGCAAAGATGAAGGAATGGCAGGCTGATTTCCCTCATCACCCCAAAGCAGGCTTGGCACACTTAGGTGGAGGAAAAGGTGAACGCCTCCCATTGCACCTGTCACTGTAACAACAATTTACAACTTGAATTTCCGTTGCAAACATGAGAGTAGTGCCACATCTCCTATGGTCATCTCCTATAGCACAACGAGCGTAGACTCCCTGAAATACACCATCTTTAAAAGGAAAAAAAAAAAGAACTGTGAGTCAGGGAGAGACAAGAAGATCAAGAGATGGGAGCTGAAGGCCTGCTGAGCAAAAACAGACAGTGGCTCCCAGCCAAGGAGTCTGGCACCCAAATAAGACGATTATAGTTCTCAAGGTTAATTTACCCTGCATTCACTCGATTGAATTCAAATGTCCTAGCCCCAAGAAAATATTTGCTTCCTCATTTTGTGTACCACCAGGACGGCTTGTCAATAGAGAATGGGTTGGCCTTCATCACTTGCTGGAGCTCTACCACTAAATCAGGAGTGAGCTTCAAAAATTTTAGCAATGGGTTCTCTGCCTGGTTGCAGGGTGGGTGTGGCCATGGTGGCCTAGTTGGCCTCATGCATCAAGGGGTGGGGGGGGCTTTTTGCCCTCCCTGGGCTCCAGAGGCTTTCCTCGAGCTTCCAGGATGGCAAAAATGGCCTCCGCAGGCTCTACAGGCCCTCTGAACTTCCCAAACTTCTAGTAGGCACATATTTTGCCCTCCCTGAGCCTCCATGCACACCCTGCACTTACCAGCATCCAAAATGGGCCAATTGGGGACTTTGGGAGGGGCGGGATGGGCAGGGCCAGCCAGGAGGAGGATTTGGGGGTTCTCTGAACTGCACAGAATCTCATCTAGAGGTTCTCCCAAACCCCGGCAAACCCCCAGCAGCCCATCCCTGCACTAGATGGAGAATAATGGGAAATGCAGTGAAATTCCAGAATGCTGAGCCAAGAGAAAGTGTCCATAGCATTTAATCAGAGTGGGACAACTTGATGCTGCTAGCTTGGCATGGCCAGCTGAGGATGGCCTTCTCACCACCGCCAAGTCCCCTCTGCCAACTCAGCACCACAATTTCTTCTCAGGACACATCAATACTGGAAATTCACTATGGGCACCTGATAGAGAGCTGTGCAAGCAAGCGAGTGAGTGAGCAGCCGGGGGCAGGGATGGGTGGGGCACTGGATGGAGAGCCAGGCAGGAAGGCAGGTGAGCAAGCGGGCTGTCAGAGGGTGGTGGAGGTATGTTGACTCCATCCTAAATGCTGAACCGGCAGTTGGGCTGCAGCAGAGGATGGAATGGCACTAGACTGGGCACTTCCCATTTTGACCCCCTCACTGCCACCATTGCCTGTGTTGGCAGCTTGGCTGTGGTGGTGTGTGGGTGGTGGGCAGGGCTTCTGCTGCTCTGCCAGTTTTTTTAAAAGTGAAACAGATTTGCTAGGTTTTTTTCTTAAGCACTGCCACCACACATTGCAAGGTTTTTTTTCGTTGTAGAGCAGCAGTGGCTGTGAGGGCCTGGATGGGAGTCAACAGGCTCAGACTTAACCCAGACAAGATCGAATGGCTGTGGGTATTACCTCCTAAAGACTATGTCAATTGTCCATCCTTGGTCCTGGGGGGAGAGAAAGTGTCCTCCTCAGAATGGGCTCGCAATCTAGGTGTCCTCCTAGACTCACAGCTAAGATTGGAACAACATCTGACAGCTGTGGCTAGGGGGACCTTTGCACAGGTTCACCTGATGCACCAATTGCGACCCTTCTTGGATCAGGAGGCTCTCTTCACAGTCACTCATGCCCTTGTCACCTCACAGTTGGATTATTGCAATGTGCTCTACATGGGGTTACCCTTGAAAAGTGTTTGGAGACTACAGTTGGTCCAGAATGCAGCTGTACAAGCTATTGTGGGTGCACCTAGATACACCCACATTACACCAATTCTGAGAGAGAGAGAGAGAGAGAGAGAGAGAGAGAGAGAGAGAGAGAGAGAGAGAGAGAGAGAGAGAGAGAAAGAAAGAAAGAAAGAAAGAAAGAAAGAAAGAAAGAAAGAAAGAAAGAAAGAAAGAAAGAAAGAAAGAAAGAAAGAAAGAAAACTGGCAGAGCCATGGCACAAAAAAAGAAAATCTGGCAGAGGCCACTGCCACTGTGCAAGGAACAGAAACCTTGCAATGTGGCAGTGGCACTTTAAAAAAACAAACTGGCAGAGAAGCAGCATGAAAAAAAAAAACTGGCAGAGAGTGGCAGAAGGTCTGCCTACTGCTGTCACACCGCCGCAGCCAAACTGCCCATTCGGGGTGAAGCCAAGGCAATGGTGGCAGTGAGGGAGTCAAAATGGGAAGTACCCCCCTCCTTGGTGCTGTCCCATCCCCCACTGCAGCCAAACTGCCGCTTTGGCATTTGGGCCAGAGTCAACCTACCACCGCCCCCCTCTGACAGTTCGATCGCTCACCTGGTTCTCCATCCAGTGCCCGCAGCGAGTTATCCCAGCAGCAAATTTCCAGTGTTGACATGTCCTGCAAGGAAATGGTGGTGGCGAGAAGGCCTGCCCCAGCGAGCTAACAGCCTCGAGTTGTCATATAGACAGACCCACATCTAATAACACACGTTAATACCTGAGATTATGATCAGATGACATGTTCCTCAAGGGATGTTATTGAAGAAACATCAATGAACTTGTCATGAAAGTCTTGCCCTGAAGTTCAGAGATCCCGTGAAAGACCTCTGGAAACTTCACCAGATCTAAATAATGCTGGTCTGGGGATTCATGGGCCTTGCCATGTTCTGCCCACTTTGTGGGTCCTGATTTGGCTTCCTGTTAGTTACATGATGCCATTTAATGAACTGACTGGCCCCGCCCCCAACTATTCTCTGCCTCCCGAGTCCCAGCTGATCGGGAGGGAATGGGGATTTTGCAGTAACCTTCCCCTGCCAGGCCCACTAAGCCATGCCCACAGAACCAGTAGTAAAAAAAAATTGAATCCCTCCACTGGTTATGGCTGAAGCTCTTAAACAAGAATCATGTTTGGGTGTGCTGGAATCTTACCTGGTGAGTACAGTGATTCTGTCACACATCGATCAACGTTTTGATAGCACTTTACTGCTCTCCCCTGGCATCTGTCTTTAAACTGTGCCGTGCAGCTATAGCAGGTGATTCCATGGGCTGCAAGAACGAAAGAGAGCAAAAGCAGTTTCAGAAAATCTTTGCTTCCTTCTCATACAAAATTCAGAGTGTGATTTAAAAAAAAAAGTTTTAAACTGTTAAAAGATTTAGTGCCTATTTCCAACTTTACTTCATTGTTTAAAGTTTTGGAAAGCAACAGCTGGCAAGAAGAATTACTTAAGAGTTTACAATCACTTCCTCCCTCCCTCCCTCCCTCCCTCCCTCCCTTCCTTCCTTCCTTCTCAAAGCACTATGGATCTGTACAAACAATGGGTCAGCCCAAAAGAACTTGGGGGATTCTTGAGGCATTTAGATTATTACAGTGGTCAAGCCTTAGCCAAATCAGGCTCATGTGGCTTGGAGGTGGACTTCAGAAACATTTCATATATTATGATTAGGATGCAAAGTTATTTATTAGGATGCAAATTTATCTGGAACAGCAGAATATACTATAAGCTACAGTTGCAAAAGTGCAGTTTGGGTGTGACGGAAGCTGCAAATCTGCTGATGAAGATAACAGGAATAACGTAATAACAGAGTTGGAAGGGACCTTGGAGGTCTTCTAGTCCACCTCTTGCTCAAGCAGGAGAAACATGGAAAAGCCAATATTATAAGCATGTACAAAGGTAAACGTACGGATCAGTTTCCACTTGTTAGAAATGTAAGTGACTAAATACAGATCAGCCAATGTGATTGCATCATTTAAATGCCTTGTATGAAACCGACTGTGTAAATTGTTTGTGTTCGTGTTTGTACTCCCATCACCTGGGATCTTTCTGAGCTGGTTGAGCAAATTGCCCTTTTGAGGAAGGCCAAGGTGTTCTCACACAATTAACAGAGTTGGAAGGGACCTTGTGGGTCATCTAGACGAACCCCCCACCCCCAACCAAGCAGAAGACCCTACACCATTTCTGACAGATGACAGTCCAGTCTCTTCTTGAAAGCCTCCAGTGATGAAGCTCCCACAACTTCTGAAGGTTGATTGCTCTCACTGTCAGAAAATCCCTCCTTATTTCTAGGTTGAATCTCTCCCATGAAGGGGAATTGCTGGTTTACAAAATGGCTGCTATGCACGTACGGCCAGCCCAAAATAATACAGGGATCAAATTTATAATGTTCCGTTCTTACTCTTTCTGTCCAGAATTACACGTTCATCAATTTAGCCTCCTCTAATTTGCTTTTTCGGAAGTACAATAGAAATTGGGCTCCTTTTTTAAACAGTTAATATTAAACTGTTAAAATGTATGAGTGTTCAAATTTTGAATAATGATTAGGTTAGTTGTTATGCTTCAGTATTCAAATCAACAAACTGGATATGTTCAAACATCCATAGTGGTATATTTTATTTTTTCAGGATACTGCTTCACATCCACCTGTCTCTTTTTTTCCGCTCTCTTTTTAAAGGCTAGGAAAGAGCTGAGGGGTTTTTTCCAACTTACCCAGGGTGGAAGAAAGCAGAATGAAGAACCCACAGAGAAGCACCTTCTTCATTCTTGCTCAGATGCTCGACTTGGCAAAAGGGATGAGGCTGAACAGGAGGGAAAATCTGTGTGATCCAGATCAGATTCTTTTGCACAGACCTGTCCATCCCATTTATTTTGGGTGAAGCTCCTGGGAAGGCCAATTAAAAAGGGACACGTGGCTCTAGTTTGGCTTGGGCGGGGCCTGTTCTTCTGACATTGGAGTTTCTGTCTAATGTGAAGGCTCACCTTGTATAGTACAAAAGAACACAATGTGTATTATATTATCTAGGAGGTCTTTGCATTGTGTAACAAACCATTTGAAAGATCCCATTTGTCATGTCCCTTATTTAACGATTACTTCTCTATCACTGCCCTAGGTTTTGACAATCACTTAATGTATGTTAATCACCAATGATGGGGCCTTGGTGCCCTCTGAGCTTGCTTGTTTTCTCGATGATGATGTTACCTCATTTGGGTAATGAAATGTCTGCAAGAAAACAACCAAGCTGAGAATCCCTCATTTCAACCCTGAGATACAAATATTCTCCTTTATTGGTACCAATATTGGTTTTTTTCTGTTCTGAACGAATATATATTCTAATTTTTCCCTTTAATAATCCCTCAATGGTGTACCAAACTAATCACATACATAAATAGACCAAAATAAAGGCTTTGTCGAGTGCTGCTGCCTAGAATTTCCATTGCCTCATCAATAACTTTGTTTGGGAGGAACTATATGAAATTGGTTTCACCTTGCTTTCTTCTAGGACAGTGATGGCTAACCTTTTTGCCGTCTCATGCCAAAAGCATGGGAGCGTGGGGGGATCATGCACGTGCATGCCCATACCCATTATTCAATGCCCCTCGCGCCCTGCCCCCTGTGCATGCATGCACTCCCCCTGCTTTTGGCACACAATGGCATCAAGGTTGCCGGTGGGCCCGGTAGACACATTTTTCGCGCTCTGCAGGCTCGAGAGGCTTTCTTGGAGCCGGGGGGGGGTGAAAACAGCCTTCCCAACCCCCTGGAGGCCCTCTGGAGGCCAGAAACAGCCTGTTTCCCGACTTCCAGTGGGCCTGGGAGGCCCAAAAATCAGCTGGTTGGCACGCACACGCACGCTGGAGCTGAGCTAGGGCAACTCTCGCGTTCCCACAAATATGGCTCCGTGTGCCACCTGTGGCATGCGTGGTATAGGTTCGCCATCACGGTTCTAGGATGTTTTCCCCATTTTTCTCACTGTGGACTACAGCTTTGGGATTCCTCAGGGTTTTCATACTAGCAAAGTTTGAGCTTCTTCACTTCAGCCAAGGTCAGCTAAAGGGAAAAAGTAAGGTTCTACTCTGAGGCAAAACAACAACAACAACAACAAAAGGCACAGGTACAGTATATGTGGTACCTTGCTCAATAGTAATAACTGTGAGACAGATCCTGAAGTCCCAGTGGACAACCATTTAAATATGAGCCAGCAGTGTGCAGCAGCTGCCAAAAAAGCCAACATAGTTCCAAGCTGCATAAACAGAGGGATAGAATCAAGATCATGTGAAGTGTTAATACCATTTTATAATGCCTTGGTAAGGCCACACTTGGAATGCTGCATCCGGTTTTGGTCGTCACAATGTCAAAAAGATGTGGAGACTCTAGAAAGAGTGCAGAGAAGAGCAACAAAGATGATTAGGGAACTGGAGGCTAAAACATATGAAGAACGGTTGCAGGAACTGGGTATGTCTAGTTTAATGAAAAGAAGGACTAGGGGAGACATGATAGCAGTGTTCCAATATCTCAGGGGCTGCCACAAAGAAGAGGGAGTCAAGCTATTCTCCAAAGCAGTGGTCACCAACTGGTGGTCTGCAGACCACTGGTGGTCCATGAGAAAATGTTGGTGGTCTGCGGAGAAATCTTCGTATTTTTACATTTTTTATATTGCACTGATCCTGAAGCTACAGTCCCTGGGCCAGATATGGCCCTCGAGAGCAATTAATCCAGCCCATGTGTGGGAACACAAGGCTGTACCACCCACACCACACCACCCACATTTCAGCCCCCACTCTTAAGGCCGAACACAAACCTCACCTTGAGTAGAGCGGTGCGAGCCACACTAATTGAAACTGGAAGGAAATACCAAGAGCTCGCTGTGCTCAGCCGAAAAGCTGCCAGTGGAGCGGGGGGGGGGAGTTCAGCTGCCTTTCTGGCCTACATCTCTCCTTATGCAAGACCTCCGGGTGGGAGGCCCAAGAGAAAGCTCCTGCTCCAGGCACCCAGCCTGGAAACCTCTTTTGTGCTCCTTCTCTCAAGAAGCTTGGTCAATCTGACTGAAGGAAAATGAAGACTGGCTTGCTGACGTTGGTGGGCAAGTCAGTCCCATGACTGTAGTAGTCACAGGCCTGGCCAGTTGGTCATCTCGAAGCAGCTCCTCCACCCGGGTGCACCAGCCTGCAGGGGAGCTGCCTGCTCCCCTGAAGGCCGGTGCACCCGGGTGGAGGAGCTGCTCCAGGATGACCAATGGGCCAGTTCTGTGAGTGTGATTATTACAGCTCTGGAATATGGGACCGGCCGTGGCAGAGCTGGAAATCTCTGCCCTGGGGTGGCATGTACAATGTGCAACTTTGCAGATGGTACAATATGCAAAAAGAAGTGCAGCCCTTGCTGTCCGGAATGAAATAATGGTGCTGATTGATTTTTTTGGTTTGGTTTTAGATTTGAATGTTTTCCATGATGAGTGAAAAGAAGCAAAGGAATAGTTTGCATTTCTTTAGTAATACAAAAGATAATGTTACTAATGATAATAGTAGCAGTACCGATATGTGTACTTCGCTTAATTGTGAGCTGATCAATGAATCAGAGCCTCCACGGTTCTCCTCAGGCACCGTTAGGAAGAACATTCAAACTGGAGGTGGAAAGAAGATAAAACCTCAAAGTATCAAGAAGATATGATTTGAACTACTTGAAATTTGGATTTATTCAAGAACCTGGTAGTGAGCTGGATCCACGACCACTTTGTGTTGTTTGTTCTGAGAGTTTATCCAACAATGGCATGAAACCTTCGAAACTCAGAAGACACTTGCTCTCAAAATACCCGGATTTGGCTAAGAAATCACTTTGAATATTTTCAAAGAATGCATGAAAATATGCAAAAGCAAGTAAGTGCTTTAACAAAAATGACAGTTGAAGTCCTTATTAAAGGTTTCTTTTCTGATAGCACTTCAGATTGCAAAACATAAAAAGCCATATACGATTGGAGAAGAATTAATTAAGCCTTGCATATGACAAGCCCGTGAAGAGGTTTTGGGAAAGCAGGCTGTCCAGAAACTGAAAGCAATTCCTACATCCGCGACCACTATCAAGCACAGAATTGAAGGCATGGTTTAAGATCTTGAAAATCAAGTTATAAAAATGGTGAAAAATTCACCATTTTATGCAATTCAACTTGATGAATCAACAGATATAACTAACAAGGCACTTCTTTGTTTTGTGAGGATTGAGTGTGAAGGAGAGTTACAGGAAGAACTACTTTGTTAGCTCAACTTGTCAGGTTAAACAACTAGCTCTGAGATTTTTGAAGCACTGAATAGTTATTTCCTGGAACATGGAACTGAATGGAAAAAATGTATTGGGATATGTACAGACGGTGCCGCAAACATGACTGGATGTCTTTCAGGAATTGTTGCAAAGGTGAAAAGTGTAGGTCACTCAGACATTTTGTCTACACACTGCATTATGCCTTGTGAGCGACTTGCAGCGAAAAAAATGTCCCCAGAACTACACAAAGTATTATCAGATGTTATTAAAATTGTAAATGAAATTCGACACAAACGCTCAATTCTCGAGTGTTTGAGGCACTTTGTGAAGAAATGGGTTCCGAGTATACTCACCTTCTTCTGCATGCTGAGGTGAGATGGCTGTCAAGGGGCAAAATACTAACCCAACTGTTCACCCTGCACGAAGAATTTAAATTATTTTTCTACCAGCAAAATAATACAAAATTTCAAGAACTCTTGTCTGCCGATGAATGGGTAGCCACGCTTGCATGCCTGGCAGATATTTTTTCGCTGTTAAATGAACTAAATGTATCTTTGCAAGGGCAACTTAAGGATGTGTTCACACTCTGAGGTAAAATGGATGCTTTTCAAAAGAAATTATTACTGTGGCAAACGCGATTGGCTGAAGAAGATCAGCAGATGTTTTCAAATTTTGATGAATATATGAGAGAGAAGGATGTCAACCAGCAGGTGATAACCACCGTTCAACAGCACTTACAATCACTCCAGAATCTTTTGGTCGTTATTACCCAAAGAAAGAAGACCCCAGACATGGCGATATGTGGATAATAGAACCATTTGCAGCAAACATTGAAGATAGCAATTTAAGTAAGTATGAAAAAGAAAGTCTCATCGATCTCTCATCCAATGGCTGTCTCAAAGCTAAATTCCAGTTATCCATATCAAGATCTCATTTCTGGCTCTCCATAAAAAGTGAATACCAGTTGCTGAGTGAAAAAGCAATGATTTTTTTTTATTTATTTTTTTAAACAAAACATAAAACATAAATCCATCATCCATTACAATTGCAAACAGCGTGTCGGTTGGATACAAATCTTTTGTGCTTCATCTCTATATTCAGAATTTACTAATTATCTAATTTCTCTTATTGTCAAACAAATATACATCCTCATTTATCATTTATTTAACTATGGCTTTACCGCTTCAAAAAAAATTATTTTCAAATATTAAACTTATAACATTCATTTCATATTTCATATTTCATTTCCATGCTTTCTTATCTAGCCATTGATAAAATAAATCCCATATCTTATAATATTGTTTATCTTCTTGTTCTCTAATTTCAAATGTCAATTTAGTCATTTCAGCACATTCCATGATTTTCTTAATAACTTCATCTTGCATTGGTATTTTCTCATTTTTCCAGTTTTTAGCAAACACAATTCTGGCCGCTGTTAAAACATTCACAATCAAATATCTCAATTCTCTATTGTATATTTCTGGCACAATTCCTAATAAAAAAATCTCTGCCTTAAAGTCTCTGTGTTTTTTTTTTTTATCATTTTTTCCAACCATGTGTGGATTATAGTCCAGTATCTTTTAGCTTCTACACATGTCCACCACATATGGTAATATGAGCCCGGTGTCTGATGTCATTTCCAGTACTTTTCAGATTTGTGAAAAAAATATTTGTGTGAAAAGACATTTTCATCTGTCACAGCAATTAAAACTCAGCTTGAAATAAAAACGACTCTCTGTCTTGTGGTAACGTCATTGGAGCCAAAAATCCATAAACTTATTTCAAACAAACAGGAACAAATATCACACTAAAAATGAGTAATACTTAAATAAGCTTCAATTATTTTGTAATAATTACACTAATTTTAATAATGTTGTTACAATTTAACAACCTTTAAAGATTTTGTTAATATTAAGTAAGCTTTTATAATTTTGTTATATTAAATAGGTGCATTTCATATTAATAAAATGGAAGTTCTCTGTAAAATGTATTTATCTTTTTTAAACAATTCATATTTGTGGTCCGCAGGATTTAAAATTATGAACTTGGTGGTCCCTGAGGTCCAAAAAGTTGGATACCCCTGTTCCAAAGCACCTGAGGACAAGAAGCAATGGGTTGAAAGTAATCAAGGAGAGAAGCAACTTAGAACTAAGGAGAAATTTCCTGACAGAACAATTAATCAGTGGAGCAAGTTGCCTCCAAAAGTTGTAAATGCTCCAACACTGGAAGTTTTTAAGAAGATGTTGGATAGCCATTTGTCTAAAACAGTATAAGGTTTCCAAACTAAACAGGGGGTTGGACTAGAAGATCTCCAAGATCCCTTCCAACTCTGTTATTCTGTTCTGCTCTAAAACTGCTACCAATTGAGGTTTTATGTATACACTCAAAAACCCTCCCATCTTTTCTTTCTACAGGGCTGATGCTTGAAGTTATCACAAGACAATGGCTGATTTAGCAGAATTTATTTTATTTATTTATTTATTTTATTGAATTTGTATACCGCCCTACTCCCGAAGGACTCAGGGCGGTGAACAGCCATAGAATAAAACATATAAATACAAAATTTAAAATAAAGTAAAACGAATTAAATAATTTGGCTGAAAATTTAAAACCCCAATAATTTAAAACCAAAATTTAAAATTTCCATTTAAAAAGGGGAAAAACTTAGGTCAGGCCAGCTTGATGAAATAAGAAAGTCTTAAGCGCGCGACAGAAGGTACGCAGATCCAGGATCCTCCGTATCGCCGGGGGGAGCTCGTTCCAGATAGTAGGTGCCCCCACAGAGAAGGCTCTCCCCCTGCGGGCCGCCAGTCAACATTGTTTGGCCGACGGCACCTGGAGGAGCCCCTCTCTATGGGAGCGTACTGGTCAGTGGGAGGCTATTGGTGGTAGCAGGCGGTCCCGTAAATAACCAGGTCCTAAGCCATGGAGCGCTCTAAAGGTGATAACCAAAACCTTGAAGTGCACCCGGAAGACCACCAGGAGCCAGTGCATCTCGCGCAGGAGAGGTGTTACATGGGAGTGCCATGTCACTCCCATTACCACCCACGCGGCCGCACTCTGCGCCAGTTGGATCCTCCAAGTGCTCCTCAAGGGGAGCCCCATGTAGAGAGCGTTACAATAGTCCAGACGGGAGGTGACGAGGGCATGAGTGACCGTGCGTAGGGAGTCCCGATCTAGAAAGGGACGCAACTGGCGGATCAGGCGAACCTGATGAAAAATCCTCCCGGTCACGGCCGTCAAGTGCTCTTCTAAAGACAGCTGTGAATCCAGGAGGACACCCAAATTGCGAGCCCTTTCCATGGGGGCTAATGATTCGCCCCCAATAGTCAGTGATGGCACCAGCTGACTATATCGGGACATTGGAAACCACAGCCACTCGGTCTTGGATGGGTTGAGCCTGAGCCTGTTTCTCCCCATCCAGATCCGTACGGCCTCCAGGTACCGGGACATCACTTCAAGGGCATCGTTGGGGTGGTCTGGGGTGGAGATGTACAGCTGGGTGTCGTCAGCGTACTGGTGGTACTCCACCCCGAAACCACGGATGATCTCGCCTAGCGGCTTTACATAAATGTTGAACAAAAGGGGTGAGAGGACCGATCCTTGTGGCACCCCACATATAAGGGGCCTCGGGGTCGACCTCTGCCCCCCTGTCAACACAGACTGCGACTGGTCGGAGAGAAAGGAGGAGAACCATCGTAGTACGGTGCCTCCCACCCCCAACTCTTCCAACCGGTGCAGCATGATACCATGGTCGATGGTATCAAAAGCCACTGAGAGATCTAACAGGACCAGGACAAAGGAGCACCCCCTGTCCCGAGCCCTCCAGAGATCATCCACCAACGCGACCAATGCCGTTTCTGTGCTGTACCCGGGCCTGAAGCCCGACTGGAACGGATCTAGATACGTCATTTCATCCCGGTACTGGGGGAGCTGTCGCGCAACCACACTTTCAACAACCTTCACCACAAAGCGAAGGTTGGAGACAGGACGATAATTATATCTTCCAGTCTCAAATGGATATATCCATTTGATACATGCGCCAGATTATTTCATCACCATCAAAGGTCAATCGTTCTGGCAGTTGCCTTTGTTCTTGTCCTGAGGGAAGGAACATCCAGTTCTATTACTTACATCCCTGCATTTTCCATTAAGATAATCTTTAAGTACAGTCAACACAGCAGCAGGTGAATTTGGTTGCATTTCCTTCTCTTTCTAAATGCAGCTTTGTTCATTTGATACGAAGTTGTTGAGGACAAGGGAAGGGATTCCCAAAAGACTTCTGGATTCACTTTGAGAACACTTTGAGCCCCTGCTGCCATGTTGAAAAGTTTTCAGTTTCTGCCACTGCACTTCATCTCAAAACTGGGGGATAGTGAGGCAGGGTTACCAAATATCCAGTAAAAGGAGGACATTTCCTCTTTTTTACACTCATGTCCTCCATCCACCAGGTTTAGCCTTGAAAATCCCACAGATTTTCTCTTCCTCAGCAGCTTTTCTCTCCTCACCTGGCTTCACTTTCACTAATCAATTAATCTTTAAAATTAAGTATGAAATTAAAAGAAAACATGCAGTTAAAAGCCAACGTGTATTTTAGGAAAACAAACAACTGGGTGGAAAGATTTAGACCCGACTTCCCAACCCCTCCTATCAGGAATTGCAACCTCCAGGAGTGGAGTGCCCTTCCCAGGAGTGCCCTGGTCATCTGAGAGTCATTTTGGGTCATTCCCAGCTGCTCTCATTAAATTTAGGAAGCTGGCTACCAAAGAATCCACTTTGGCAGCAAAATCATCTGTTTGTTGGCAGGAGAAGCAAATCCCTGCGCCATTCAGCATGCCATCTTGGAGAAGATTTTGCTTTAGTCTCTTTACAGGTATAGAAAAGAGCAACAAAGATGGCAAAAGGCCTAGAGTCCTTCAAAGAAGTGAATGTCTTTAGTCTAAAGAAGAAAATGCTGAGCAAGACACAATAGAAGTCTTTCAATCCTCAAAGGGCTGTCACAAGGATAACTGATTCCCTGTAGCATCCAAAGGCAAAAGACAAGAAGGAAGGGAAAGAAGCCACGCAGAGGTGCATTCATCTCAGCCATATTTTCTATGTTTTTAATTGACTGTACCTCACCGTCCTTATGCAGGACTTTGATCATTATGAAGAGTTGATTTGTCATTTAAATCTGTGTCGGAATTGGTGCTACTGGAGGGCCAGTCGGTAGAAAGAAGCTAAGGCAGAGAAAAGAAATATGTGTAACCGGAAATCATTTGTGGAAAGAACCCAAATCCTGAAGCATTCAACAACTAGTCATTTTAAAGAGCAAAGTGTTGATGTTGTGATTACTTCTTGATCACTAGCCTTGCTTTGGGACAATCACTGATTAGTTAGTTAGTTAGTTAGTTAGTTAGTTAGTTAGTTAGTTAGTTAGTTAGTTGTCAAACATGTACAAGATAGCAGGTATAGGTATAGGTATAAATATAAACATAAACAAAGGAAGTAAATACAAATAAATGGGGACAGTAAGACAGGGACAGTAGGCAGGCTGGTGTGCTTTGCATGCCCCCTTTATGGACCTCTTAGGAATGGGGTGAGGTCCATGGTAGACAGTTTGAGGTTGAAGCTGTGAGGGTTTGAGGCTGTAACCAGAGTCAGGTAGAGTCACTCATGCCCTTGTCACCTCACGGTTGGATTATTGCAACATGCTCTACATGGGGCTACCCTTGAAAAGTGTTCAGAAACTACAGTTGGTCCAGAATGCAGCCGTGCAAGTTATACTGGGTGCGCCTAGATACACCCACATTACACCAATTCTCCGCGAGCTGCACTGGCTCCCTATTGGTCTCCAGGTGCAATTCAAGGTGTTGGTCATTACCTTTAAAGCCCTATATAGCTCAGGGCCAGGCTATCTTCGAGACCACCTTCTACCACATAGCTCCCAGCGACTGGTAAGATCCCACAGAGTTGGTCTCCTCTGGGTCCCGTCAGCTAAACAATGCCGGCTGGCGGGCCCACGGGGGAGGGCCTTCTCTGTGGCTGCCCCGGCTCTCTGGAACCAATTACCTCCTGAGATCTGGACCGCCCCCACCCTATTGGCCTTCCGCAAAGCGGGGAAGACCTGGCTCTTCCAGCAGGCCTGGGGCCATTGATCTCGTTATAATGATCTTGTGAGACCCGGCCACGAATTGGAGTGCATGTGTTTTAACATTTTAAAAGTTTTTAATGTTTTAATGTTTTTCTTTTTAACATTTTTATGGGATTGTTCGCATTGTTTTATTCGTTGTTGTAAGCAGCCCAGAGTCCCTTGGGAATTGGGCGGCATAGAAATGCGACAAAATAAATAAATAAATAAATTCTATAAATAAGGTGCTGAACATACCTACTACTCCTTCCTTCTCCTTCACCAACAACAACCCTGTGAGGTAGGTTGGGCTGAGATAGAATGAACTGGTCCAAAGCCATCCAGCCAGCTTTCACACCTAAGATGAGACTAGAACTCACAAGAACAACACTACTTGAAAATACCAATCTGGCTTTCCACTATGGAGGCATTGGTACATCCTAATGTTATCAACTTGGAAAAAATTGTAAGATACAAGCATATCTTAAATGACAAAAGGAAATTAAAAACTAAACAGGAGTGCCGGGGGATCGGGTAGGCGTGTGCCCACACCTATAATGCAAAGATCCCTCTGCACTTCCCCACCCCTCGTGAATGTGTGTGATCCCCAGGCCCAAAGTGGGCCGCGTGGGGGTGCAACGCACATGCGTGGTGGGGTTGCATGTGTACATGCTCAGGGGCAGCGCTAGGGGATGGGGCATTGGGGGGAGCATTGCATTATGGGTGTAGGCACGTGCCCACCTGACCCTCCCCGCACTCCCCCTGCTTTCAGCATGCGCGGGCAAAAAGGTTTGCCATCGCTCCCCTAAAGCATTCAACAAGTAGTCATTTTAAAGAGCAAAGTGTTGATGTTGTGATTACTTCTTGATCACTAGCTTGCTTTGGGACAATCACTGATTTTTATTTATTTATTTATTTATTTATTTATTTATTTATTTGTCAAACATGTACAAGATAGCACGTATAGGTATAAACATGAACAAAGGAAGTAAATACAGATAAATGGGACCAGTGAGACAGGAATGGTAAACACGCTGGTGTGCTTTGCACGCCCCCTTTACGGATCTCTTACGAATGGGGTGAGGTCTACGGTAGACAGTTTGAGGTTGAAGCTGTGAGGGTTTGAGGCTGTAACAACAGAGTCGGGTAGAGCATTCCAGGTGTTGACCACTCTGTTGCTGAAGTCGTATTTTCTACAATCGAGTTTGGAGCGGATTACTTTGAGGTTGTATTGATTGTTTGTCCATGTTTTATTGTGTGTATTACCATGGGGGGAACTGCAGGAGGAGCGGTGGCCCCTCCCCATGCCAAAGGGGAGAGCAAGTGGCGTCCGCAGCACTCCATCCTACTATCTCTCAGCTTGCCTTTGGACGCACCTAACAGGCACCAGCACAGGCATTGGGATTGCCTGCCTCCCCCATGCTTCTGCCTCAACCTGCTGTCGGTTTAAGTTTAAGTTTAAGTTTATTAAAATTTATATGCCGCCCTTCTCCCGAAGGACTCAGGGCGGCTCACAACAATAAAATCCCAATAAAAAGAACAATAATAAATACGATTAAAATTAACAATTAAAATTCAGTTTAAAACCCACAATTAATTAAAACTCCCAAAACAGACTCAGACAGTTTGCTTAAAAAGCCATGTCTTCAGGTCCTTGCAGAAGGAACGGAGCTCAGGGGCCGTCCGGACCTCGGTGGATAACTCGTTCCAGAGGGTCGGTACAGCCACAGAGAACGCCCTCATCCTGGGCACCGTCAGCCAACATTGTTTGGCCGACGGCACCCGGAGGAGGGCAGCTCTATGTGAGCCGACTAGACGGTGGGAGGCCGGTAGGAGGTGGTCCTGCAAATATCCTGGGCCCATGCCATGAAGGGCTTTATAGGTCAAAACCAAAACCTTGAAGCGGATCCGAAGGACCACCGCAGCTCGCACAGGAGAGGTAATAATCCCGTAATAATCCGTGCGGCTACATTCTGGACCAGTTGGAGCCTCCAGGTGCACCCCAAGGGTAGCCCCATGTAGAGGACATTGCAGTAGTCCAGAAGAGAGATAACGAGAGCCTGAGTGACTGTGCGAAGGGCATCCCTGTATAGGTAGGGTTGCAACTGGCGCATCAGGCAAACCTGTGCAAAAGCCGCCCTGGACATGGCCGTCAGATGGTCTACTAAAGACAGCCACGAATCCAGGAGGATGCCGAGGTTGCGAACCCTTCCAGCAGGAGTGGGAAAAGTTTTGTGGGCATTACACACGACTCTGCCCTCTTCCTTACTTGCCGGGCAATGGAGCAAACTGCGCGCAGCTGGCAGCATGACTTTCGCTCATCTTTTTCTGGGCATGGGGCTTCTGCTTATAGGCACCGGCAGCAGGTTGAGGCAGAAGCATGGGGGAGGCAGGCAATGTTGTGATTACTTCTTGATCATTAGTCTTGCTTTGCCCGTGTATTATTGTGTGTGTTACCGTGTATTATTACCGTGTATCGTATGTCAGTCACCAATCATGATGCTAAAGAATTCTCTCTTCTCTCCCTCCCTTTCTCTCTTGCCTTTCAGGCATGTACCTTAGTAGGAGCAATCCTGCAATTTTTGGGCTCATTTACACTATGTTGGCTTTGGATGCATTGTGCACTTGGTGTAGGAGGAAAAAAATATCATGGCATATTTTAATATATTTGTCACAAACCAGCTTTTGTTCCTCATAATCCTAGCAAAGGCCAACATCACAGATTGTACCGTAATCTTCCTTGAAGAACATTGCTTGAGGAAATACCTCCCTAGACACATGGACACGTCATCTTAGAAGACCTTGAAACTCCACCCATACCATCACTCAACACGTGTTCATTTTAGTGGATAAAATGAATCTACTGAATCGTACATCTGCCCCAGACAAATTTCCCTCTATCGAAGTAAGAAGCCATTCATTTGAAATCCAAAATGAATAAGGTTCTTCTCTTTGGGATTTTTGTCATGCTCTTCAGCACTACAGGTAAGTAAGTAAGTAAGTAAGTAAGTAAGTAAGTAAGTAAGTAAGTAAGTAAGTTAAAAGCTTTTAGTATTTAGGAAAGATTTGTCATGGCTTGACTTGAAAAATGTTTATTTGAGATTTGATTCCAACCCTTATATGTAGAAGCTCATTTGCATAGAGAAATACAAAGGATTTTGTCTGATCCAGAGCTTGAAGACCAGCAGGGTTATGGATCAAAGTCTGCTCTCAAAGGGAGCATGATTATCTGATATATTTGGGCAGAGCTGGAGCTAGAATATCTGGAGAAGAAAGTTCAGTGAAATTTGCTGTGGATCCAACTGGATCCACAGACAGACCATGATCTTGGATGATGGTGCTAAGGTGGAAGGAAATTCTGGAATCTATTCACTCTTTAGTGATTAAGATGGGTTGAGTTGGGAATTCACAGTTTTGAATGAAAGGTGGAAAACATGGGAATGGGATGCAATTGCAATGGGATGGGAGTGAGAATTGGACTAAATGTTCCCCATTGCTGCACTCATGGAGCAGTAAATAACTCTGCATTGGTGAACAGCCAAACTCAAGGTATAAAAATCTACCCCTTATAAAGGTATGGGATAAAATAATAACAGCACCTGAAACACTCCATAGTTAAGGCAATAAAGATATTTGGATAGTGGACATTGCAATCCCTGAAGACAGCTGAATTAAAGTGAAAGAAGTGGAGAAAATTACAAAATACAAAGACCTGCAAATGGAAGTAGAATGGCTGTGGCAAAAGATAGCAATGATAGTACCAATAGTAATAGGTACCTTATGATGAGCTCTGTAGTGCAGTGGTTATACTTGCAATATTGCAGGGTACTTCTGCTTACTGCCAGCTGACTGCAATTTGGCAGTTTGAATCTCACCAGGCTCAAGGTTGACCCAGCCTGCCATCTTTCCAAGGTCAGTAAAATGAGGACCCAGATTGTTGGGAGCAATATGCTGACTCTGTAGAACCACTGAGAGAGGGCACTGTGAAGTGGTATATATAAGTCTAAGTGTTATTGCTATTGCCTATGTATAATAATTGGCCACCTAATGAAAAGGAAGGACTCACTGAAGAAGAGCCTAATGCTGGGAACGATTGAGGGCAAAAGAAGAAGGGGATGACAGAGAATGAAGTGGCTGGATGGAGTCACTGAAGCAGTCGGCGTGAGCTTAAATGGACTCCGGGGGATGGTAGAGGACAGGAAGGCCTGGAGGAATGTTGTCCATTCCTAACTAACAATAAATAATAATAATATGGTTTTATTGTTTTTAATGTTGTAAGCTGCCCAGTGCTGCCTTGCAGTCAGATGGGAGGTAAATAAATAAACAAACAAACAAACAAATATTTTTGGTGATAGCTTTAACACCATAAAACAAAAATGTCTGCTTATCTCAGGTCCTTGGGAAAGATTCAATATGTGGATAAAAAATGCTAAATCCAATCTAGATATCTGGTTGACTGTGTGACCATTATCATCATCATCATCATCATCATCATCATCATCATCATCATCATCATCATCATCATCATATTGCTGCAACAATCCACAAGGATAGGATACAAAACATGCAAAATCCCTGTTGTAGTTTACAGGTCTCGGCCATAGTAACCTTCTTCTATCTTACAGGTTATTGTCTGTGGTGCTATGATAAGTCCCAGAGGACTCCTTCAGCGACTCCTGCTTGTTATTCTTGTGACACAGATCAATGTTTCAGGACAGGTTACTATAGAGGTAAGATCCTGGAGCAACAAGGCAGTTTGAAGTGGGCTGGAACTTCAAGGGTTTCCCCTTCCTTTTTTCTTTTTCTCACCACCATCCTTTTAAAATCATCCTTCCTTTTAACTTCCCAACACAGATGGCGAGTTGCTCTACTGGGATGCTGGTTGTACCACAGGCAAGAAGAAAATTAAATGTGGTGAAGAAAGGGTTTGGGAAACAAAAAGTCACTCCTATAAAGAATTCACACAGTGTTGCAACTCTTCTCAATGCTTTACTGGTCCCCCATTTAGTAAATTCTAAAGACAAATCTATTCAGAAGAATCTCTCATAAACAAAGGGAGACATCTTCTTCTCCTTTCCCATTTCTACACAGATGTTCTCCATCCGTCATGCTGTGTCCTTCTGTGGGATCACATTCAGAATTATTTGTCATGTAATAAATAGTTTCTGAGAATAATTTCAGGCTTCCTTGGCTCTTCTGTTTGTAAAAGACAATATTCCTAATATTACTGCAAGTTACATGTTACGAAAGATAGAGTGCTTAATAAATTCCAGGGTTATCACCAGTTACAACCTGAGTAAAATACAAAGATGAACCAACTAATCAAAAAGTTATATCATCTCTCAATTATTATCCAGTGATGCTCAGTGATGCAAGAGAAAGAATGTACCGTATTTTTGGAGTATAAGACACACCGTTTTTCTCCCCAAAAAGAGAGTTAAAATCTGGGTGCATCTTATCCGAATGTAGCCCCGCTCAACCTCTCAAACGGAGGTTTCAGAGGCTGAAAAAAGCCTCAGAAATGAAGCTTCAGAAAAAAAGCCTCAGAAACAGAGCTGCAGAAAATAAGTCTCTGAAATGAGGCTTTTTTCTGTTTCGGAGGCTTTCAGAGGCAGAAAA